>NC_056734.1:104733313-105030813 GCF_019279795.1 Protopterus annectens
GAGATGTGCGTCTGCATATGTGTGCTAAATTTATGTGGAAGCCTTCATTATATGAGAGAATGTACATGGGAGGCACAGCAGGCTCTGATGTCTGCAAGTAGACAGTCTCCTGTGGAAGGATTAGGCCACAAAACAGAAAAATCCTTGAGAGTTGCTTGTAAGATGGCCTCTGCTACTGGCTTTGGAAAGCCTGATAGTAGTGTGTTTGTGTGGACATGTGCACTTGTTCATGGCAGTATTACAAATAGGCATGGATTATGCAATATTCCTAGCAAAGATCTTTTGCTTCACTGCATTTTATAATATTACTTTTATATAAGTAATCTTAAGTTTAAGGCAACCTTTAACATGGTCAGCTGTATTTTGCTATCAACTGTATTTAAGCAATACAGCCTGAATTATTACTGACTGGCAAAGTTTCAGGATTACATACTCTTACTTTAATAAACATAACTCATAAGTATGGATTTGTGAAGTTTTGTCTTGGAACCAGCATTACTTACTGTTTCATCCACCATCCTCAAATGGCATCAGTTTTCCAGTTCTCCTAGTCATGCTTACTTTTGCTGCTGCCTCCTGAAAAGGAATGTGTCAGAACCATGAACAGTCAGCTTAATGCTAGCATCTTTTGAAGAATTTTGATGCATAGGACACTACAACATTTTTATAAATACAATTTGAAACACTGTTTAATATGGTAATATAAAGAGTGAATAAAAAGTTCTTAAAACAGCATTTTGCTGTGCAACTCCTGTAGTAAATTGATTCTTCAGTTTCTATCAAAGAGCATCTGTGACATCTGGAGTGTTTGCATATTACTGAAACATGTAATAAATAAATACTAAATGGCTGGTATATTTTTTGTGAAAAAAAAAACTTGAGTTACTGCATTTTTTAAATGCTACAACAGATAAATCCATGTTGCTTTTCTTTTACATACGCAGCAAAGCATCACTGTTTAGGAACTATGTGATCAGCATTTATAACATTCTATCTGCAGGTTCATCAGAGGTTAGCAGGATACTTAAGGAAGTGCTATGTTATTCAGAATATGTGGCATGTTACTACTGAAAATGTCCCTAGTACAGAACAAATGAGGAAAAGAAAAAAAAAAAAACAGTATTTCTTGCAGCATGCTGCAACTGGACATCAAATGAAACCTGTCCATTGACATTCCTAAGACTTGTGGAATATTCATAAATGGAGAGCCCACATCCTGTGAGATCTGCTGTCAGTATTGGTTTAACTCAAAAGTCTAAGGCTATGCACGTCATCAGTGGGTTGATAGAAAAAAGGGTAAAGGAACAAGAAGAAGGAACAGAGACCTCCAAAGCAGACATCCAAGCAAACGCTACCTCAAAACAAAACACACATAACCCACAAAGTCAGTGTGCCAAGCAGCCATAGCCCTTAAGGCTGAATAACACACCTGATACTCTTGTAATAGGTGACTCTATTGTCAGACACACTGACGTCCCGCTCACCAGGCTGAATAAAGAGAAGGTCACGGTGAGCTGCCTGTCTGGTGCTAGGATCCGCCACATAATGCAAGCACTCGGGTCACTCCAAAGCAAATACAAATATGACTCAGTCATTGTACATGCTGGTGTGAATGACCTGAGACGTACCTCCCTGGACTACATGAAAAGAGACATAGAGGAGCTCTCTGATCATGTAGCCCAGGCTGGTATGACCCTGACCTTGAGCAGCATCTTACCCTCACCTAGAATGATGCCACAGTACAAAGACAAAATGATCGATTTTAACAATTGGCTAAAATTTTGGTGTCATTCAAAGGGGATCCAGTGTCTGTCAGCCTGGGATGACATGCTCGACAAGCCACGTTGCTTCGCTAGGGACGACATGCACCTATCACCACTGTGCTTTCGGATATTGGCAAAGGCTCTTGCCACCCCCATAGTGCCTTTTTTAGGCAAGGCTCAAAAGTCAAACCCACCCCCATAGACAGCACAAGGAACAAGAAACTAAGGGTAATGCTGCTAAACGCCAGAAGTCTTAACCTCAAGATGAACGCATTCAAAGCTCTCCCCAGTATGGAGAACATCGATATCTGTGCAGTGACAGAAACCTGGTTCAAGGTTCCAGAGAGCACCCCAGCACTACCAGGCTATACCTCATATCATGCTTTTCGGCGCCAAAACCCGGACCGAACCACAAAAGGAGGGGGAGTTTCCATATTTATCAAGGATATCCACACCTCCAGGTTAGTGGCATTGCACGGCATCGGCGACCATCCATGTGCAACTAACAGTGGGCAAGACTGCTTTTCAGTTTATAGCATCCTACAGACCACCCTCTCAAAGTCAGGAATCCCACTCGGCTTTCCTGAAAACATTGGGGAACATGAAGATCTCTGAACACCATTATATTGGGTGACTTCAACTACCCAAACATTGACTGGGAGCACTACTCAAGCCCCAGCACCTTAGCCCAAAGGATCCTGGAAATTATAAACTCAAATGCTATGGAACAACTAGTCACCACTCCCACAAGAGGGGACAACATACTAGACCTGATCATTACCAACATGGGGACTCTATGCTCCACACCAGAAGTATATCCCTCATTGGTAAGATCAGACCATAAATTAATTTCACTGGATGTCCACATCCCGACCCCACCCCCAGCCCAGAAAACCACAGTGAAAAACTTCTCAAAGCGAACTTCTCACTTCTCAAAACCGAAGTGGAATCCTTCAAGGCCCCAGGGCCAGTGGAAACTACAGCCCAAACTGCAGAATCCTATATAAACGCATTCTATGGACATCTCCAGGAATGCATGGATCATGCTATCCCAAACAAAACCAAGACCCAATCATCCAAAGGCAGGCGTCCAGTCTGGTGGACCCCTGCCATAAATAAACTGTACAACAGAAGGAGGAAGCTACTACATGATAGAGCAAAATCCCTAATAGGGAAGGCATCTCTGATCAGTACTAGCAAAAATTACGATCCTCATAAAATCCTCCAAGGCCAGCTTTGAGAGAAAAATTGCACAGGACACCAAAGACAATCATAAGGCTTTTTCAGTTATGTTAGAAACCTGGGATGCAACTCCCAGACTTGTTCTGAGTTGATTCTAAATGACAAAAATACATTGAACCCACAGACATCGCCAATATCCTGGCAGACAGGTTCAGTGCAAACTTCTCCACCCCTCCCCAAAAGAGCAAGTATCTATCCCGGCAGAGGGCTGCCTCCCAAACATCTCTGATGCTCAGGTGAAGGCTGCCCTCTCCAAAGCAAAAACACTGCTTCCATGGGACTAGATGGCGTCCCAGGTTGCGCCCTACATGAACTCCAAGAGGAACTAATCCTCAAATAAAACAGCTGTACAATATCAGCCTCACTACAGGATATGTGCCCACAGAATGCCGTAGAGCAACAGTGGTCCCACTCCACAAAGGTGGAGCCTCTATGGACCCTGGAAACTATCACCCCATAAGCCTGACTAGCTTAGTCTGCAAGGCTATGGAGAGGATCATCATGGAGCTCATAAACAAAGACATTGGGGACCTACAGACACTAGATCCTACCCAGTTCGGCTTTGTCAAGGGCAGATCCTGCCTTTTGAACCTGGTTGACTTCTTCAAACAGTCACCAAAGCCATAGATGAAGGGAAGGTAGTCCACACAGCCTATCTGGACCTTGCAAAGGCATTTGTCACAATACCCCACTGGCATCATAGATAAGCTATCCAGCTTAAATATAAACCCCTATGTCACAAGATGGGTCGCAAACTGGCTCAAAGACAGAACCCACAGAGTGAGAGTTGCTGGAGCCATGTCAGACTCGAAACCGGTCACAAGTGGCGTCCCACAGGGTTCTGTCCTGGGACCACTCTTGTTCGGTATATACTTTTCCGAGGTACAGGCCAACGTGGGAGGACTATGGCTCACCAAGTTCGCAGACGACTGCAAACTGGGCGCCATAATCAACTCTCCAGCTGACACAAACATCCTTCAAAAGGTCTCACAGAGACAGATAACTGGTGCCAGCACCATGGTTTAAAGCTAAATGCCAAAAATGTATAGTCATACCCTTTGGCAAAACAATGTGCCCACAAATTACCACATAGGCGTAACCCATTAAGTACAGAAAAGTTATTAGGGACCTGGGGACCCAAGTTGATAGCAATCTCTCCTTTGAAAACCACATTGCCAAAGTGGTTAGAAAGACCTTCTATATAGCCCACCTCATCATGAAGGGTTTCACATCTAGATCAAGAGAGGTAATTGTGCCCCTTTATTCATCCCTCATCAGGCCCATCATAGAATACAATGCCCCTTTTGGGATGTACCTTACCTGACACCTGCAGCAATTAGAAAGACCCCAAAAGTATCTCACCAAGAGGATCAAGGGTCTCAAACAGATGCCATATGCTGCTTGGTTAAAAACTCCAGCTCTACTCAGTTGCATACCGCCTACTTTGAGGCGATCTATGCCTGACATACAAAGCTATGTCAAATCCAGAATTAATGGACATGCTCCACCTCAGTAAATCTAAATCCCTTAGAGCCACACGCTCGAGGGACTTGAACCTCAGCACAGAAATAAATAGAACTTGCTGGAGGGACAGGTTCATAACCCAGAGGCTCCCTTTGCTCTGGAATAGAATTCCAGTTCATGTGAGGCAGAGCACCTCACTGAATCTCTTCAAGAAGAATCTCGATAGGTGGATGGGGGATCATAGGTTTTTCCCAGGGATTACTCCCGTGTCACTATTAGACAGAGGCACAGTAAACTAAACCTTAAAAAGGGCACAGTATACTCAAATCAAGGGGTGGCGTAAGCCATACAAAATCGGGCTAGGCTTATAATTGCCCCAGGGCAGATAGCCTAGTATGAACTTATGAAGGATCTAGGAATTTCATTCACTTGTCAGCTGAATCATGTAGCAGAATTTAAAAGGGTGTCTTTAAGGGCCAAAGAATACAGTGTGTGTGTGTGTGTGTGTGTGTGTGTGTGTGTGTGTGTGTGTGTGTGTGTGTGTGTGTGTGTGTGTGTGTGTGTGTTGTAGGGAAGTATATTCAAGAACAAGTCATCCTTCTTTTGTATTAAGCATCTGGAGTCCTGGAATACTGTGTGAAGTTCTGAGAGCCATAAAGAGCAAAAATTATTGGAGCTGGGGCTTCCTGTTTGTCATTTATGGCTTTGTAGTGATTTAAAAGTATGGTTGCGTACTTTTAAATCAAATCCAAAGATCAACAGTCTGCATTCTCACTCATTAATGAAAATTTTCACTCATTAATGAAAATTTTAAATTAAATAATGCTGATGGTTTACAAGTACAGGTGTCAACAAATCACAGAGCAAGTGAGGGTATAATGCATCTCGGAATCAAGTTAGAACATATAATTGTTAAAATGTTTCTATGAACATTTTGTCTGAGACTGATACCACAGTGGTACTGCAAGTAGTGATATCACCTCAAAGAGGTTCTCATGTTCAGTTCTTTACTGGGATATCGTTCATCTTATTCTCTGTGGACTCTGTACATCCTCCTCATAACCAGTTTCCTTACAAAGGTATGCAGTAGACTAGCTGGCAGTCTGACTGCCTGCAGGTGTATACACAATGGATGGATGAACATTTGTGTTCTGGAACTGACCTTTGCCCTGGCCAGCCTTGCTGCTGGTTGACAGGACAGTCTCTCCATCTCTAGGACCCTTTAAAAGATCAAATGAGTTATCAGGAAATGGACAGATGGACACTCAAAAGTTGGAACTGATAGAAGAGTTCTAGCCAGAGGAGCATTTAAGATCAGTGCCTTAGAAGCAGGATGTCACATTGGTATACAAAGCATTCATAGGCTGCTAAATCTCATACCTTACTCCTACAATGAACTGCCAATACCCCATTTATTTTGTGCAGTGAGATATGGTAGTAGTAGAACTTAAGTTAAAAAAAACTTGCATCTTTAATGATTGTTAGCAGGCTATGGGGACAAAAAAAATCCATGATCTTGCAACTGCAACCTACAATCATTTGTAGGATGAAAGATCATCATCCAGACAAACATGAGTTTTTTTTTTTTCTTTCTGGCCCTTGCTTCTCCACCAGCAGCTGACATGTTCATTCACAAATGGACACACTGTTAGGTGTGTGTGTGTACGTGCATAAGCATTTACACATTCCTACACATGCCCCTTGAAGGGCACCATGTGGACACAACTTAGCACAGCCACGTGTGCAATTCCAGCCCATACAATTTGTTAAGGTACATAATAACTTTCTTGCAACACAGTTCAGTAGAGAATAATCATCTCCTTTATTGCAGAGAACAACACATACATGGGAGACTAAAAAAAAAAATCAAGGTCCTGCCTCTCCTAACTATAGAAATCATGCATATTTTATACCATTTTTGTTTAAAAGCTGCATTACTGTAACAATTAAAATACAGCCACTGACCAATAAGAAATTAACATTATAGCATTAATTTTGCTAAGATTTCCTGACTCTGTACCTTTCCATATTAGGAACCAGTTCAGAATTCCAGAAAATAACTTTCTAAAATTTACCATATTCATTCTTTCTTGCTGGCAGGAACATTTATCACAGGTTACAGCTGCTTATTTTAAATAGCTTTTTTTCTCTTTTTTTAAATCAAGAGTAAAAGTTAAGGATTTTTTATTTCTTTAGTAACAAAAGGTATACTGTCCAGAGTCATTCACTGTCTGGATTGTGAGTAGGGGCATCATTCTGTAAGATTGTGCAGTATTCTAAAAATCCTAGCTACACATCTGTACTGTACCATCAGAGGATGTCTGTTCTGGACCAAGCAGAAGACATCTGAGGAGATGGGATACTGCGCATATAAAATGAGAAATGCTTCCTGCATTTAGAGTTTGTCTCAGAGTCCATAATAAGTAGTTTGTCAATTTCAAACAGTTCCAACTGCAGGAGCAATCACAAAAACAGTAGATGTGAAGTTGTTCAATCTCGCCGTTCATTCTTCACTGATGGGTTCGGAGGGCCATTTAGCAAAGCTCAAAGATTACCAGTAGCTCGAGACCAAGCCCCTTATCCCATGATGCACTGCTGGAATTACCTCGGATCTAGTTTTCCAGCACTGATCTGTTGGTTTCCAGCTCTGCTCGAGACTTTTTCAACGAAATAGCAAGTTTTTCTTAAAAAATTTTCATACATTTCAAATCTACTCTATTGCTTACTGTTTTCCTTATCCAGAATAGTACTATTTTTTTGGGCCTCATTAGTTTTAGTTGCCTTTCTTTGGTAGTGTGGGCTTTGGCCTTTAGTAGTGTAGTTTAGTGTAATTTTGCAGTTAGGTATTTTTGATTAATGTGCAGTTAGTTCTTGTGTGGTTTTATATATATATATATATATATATATATATATATATATATATATATACATATACATACAGTGCAGCCTTTTTTGGGTTTTGTTAATATTGTGTGTGTGTTTTCTTAGTTGCTTTTTTGTTAAAGGTGATAGAATTTGTTTCTTACTGTCAATCATTAGCGGACTGGAGTTCCGCTCTGACGACCCCTAATCGGGAAAAGCCAAAAGAAACAAACAAACATTTATGTTGGAAGATAAAGACAGACATCATAAGTCTGGTTTCAAAGAATGTCCTGACTGCGGACAAAAGATGTCTGTCACTGACGGACAAGTTCAGTGTGTTCATTGTCTGGGTGAGGTGCACCTTCGGGAGTCCTGCAGTATCAGCCACTCCTTTTCCACTAGAGTGCTTGCTGAGAGGAAGAGAAAGCTCATGGATCGGGGTCTTCTTAAGCATGCCTTTGTGGAAGCTTTGACTGACCAGGATGGAGCCAGAAAGTCATCGGTCTGCCAAATCCTCTTCAGACTCTAAGTCAAAGAAGTCTAAGAAAGTGGAACTTGCTGTGACTTCAGCTCCACAGCCTTCGGAGCTGACAGTCTTTTCCTTTCGGACCCGGGACACTGCCTTGGAACCGGCCTCCAAATCTCCTTCTTCTCCATTACTCCAGTTGGCACCATTGGTGTATTCCTCTAGGTCCTCTGTTAGTCTTTCGGATTCGGACATGTATTGGCTGGTACAGAAGCTCTTAAATGCACCAGGCCTAGCTAAATTGCTGTCAGCTCCGACCCAGGTGTCGGAACCGAAGACTACTACCCGGAAATTGACTGCTCCTCCTCCGAGCCAAAGCAGATTTTTGGAGCCAGAAGAGACTGACCTGATGGTTGTAGAACCCTTGGAGCCGACACCTGTCCCAGTGTCATCGGCTCCATCTGCTTGGACGTCCTCGGCGCCAGCCGAGGACTCTAGGAGCCGACACTCTCCGGTCAGGTCCAGGGAGGATAGTCGCACTGACCTGTCGGTGCCGACTCTTCCTCTCGGGGCCTCGGCGCGGGTGAGCTCGGCTCCTACCTCGGGCTCGGAGCCCACAGCATCGATGTGGGAGGAGATCATGGTTCCTTCAGGTCCATCAACTTTTTCTCATCTGAGCCATGATGCCTTCGAAGCCATGAGGCAAGTACTGTCTCCTAAGACTTCCTCATCACCAGGTCTGGCATCTTCTTCCCCTAAAGTGCCGGTGTCTGCTTCTGCTTCCGTCGGCTACCCCAGGCGTGGAGATCCAGAGCCTCAGGTAGCCCCATTGGGTGTCCCCTGCTCTTCTGAGACTTCCCCAGGGGTTCCCACTGAGGAAGTTCCCAAAAAGAGAGTGTGCAAGAGGAGGCACTTGGACTCCCCACAGGAGTCATTAACATCTGACACTGACTTGGATGAGTTAGAAGGGTCCCCTCAACCCCCCTCTGAGAACATCTCCTTTGTGGAGATCCTTGAGATCCTTAGGCAGAGGGGTGATTGGCAGTCCAAAAACCCTACTGAGGATGAGTTGGTTCTTCTGAAGGCATTTGGGCCTCAACCTTCCACCTTCTGGGTGTCTCCACCCTATGATGAACTTATGAAACTGGTCTCTCGTAGGGCATGGGAGTCTCCGGAGTCCATGGAACCTGTCCCTCAGAGGCCGAATAAGTTTATCTCTGCCCCAGTGGATAAAACCTTCTTGTCTAAAGGATTCCCTGTTGATGCCATGGTGGTGGCGGCAGCCACCAAGAAGGAATTGTCTGAAACTTCTGTGTCTATCCATCGTCCTATCGTCCTAACAGAGATTCTAGGATCATGGATAGATATGAGAAACACATGTTCAGTTCAGCAACTTTCACCCTTTGATCACTGAACTATCTGACCCATTTCACCAGACTGCAAAAAGACCACATTAAGGAGTTTGGAGATACTGTTCAGGGTGCTGTAGCTGCAAGTGTCATTGACAAGGTTTCTGCCCAGTTTGCTACCCTTAATTCCACTGTGAACTCGTCCATGCGTCTCATATCATATGCAGCAGATGGGTTGAGTAGGGCTGCAGGAGCAGGGGTTGCTCTTCGTAGGCATGCCTGGATGCACCTCTGTTCTTTTCAGAGCCCAAGTCTTCATTTGTAAATACCCCGTTTGATGGCTCATCCTTGTTTGGGCCTAAGGTAAAGGAAACCTTGACCAGGTGTGAACAGAAGGGAAAGACTTTGTCTGCCGTCAAAGTCTGCTTTTCTACCCCTACTCGACCTTACCCCAAAGGCCAAAGGAGAGGAAAGATGTGGTTCCGTAAAGCCCAAGGAGCCTTTCAGGACACACGTGGAGGACCTTCCTCAAGGGGCAGAGGAGGAGGAGGTAATAATGGGAGACGCCACCCTCACAGCAGAGGGGGTCCGCAACACCAGGGTGACAGAGATCATTTCTCTGGTCATCCCTATCAGCGCTCCTGAGAGGAGGCCTGACTGTCCTGCTCTGGAGGCGGTCAGGGGTTGCTTATCTTTGTACCCAGAAGCCTGGTTAGATATCACAAATGACAGATGGGTACAAAGCACCATTTCTAGAGGGTATTTCATACCATTCTCCTCTCCTCCCATTACTGTCAAGAGAATCCCGGACGTTCCACCCAGTTACAGGGAACAAGCAACCATAGAGGTCCGCAAGTTGCTAGAAAAAAGAGTCATCCAACCAGTCCCAGCAGACAAAACAGGATTCGGAACTTACTCAAGATTCTTTTTGGTTCCAAAGAAAACTGGAGACCCATTTTGGACCTCAACACACTGAACCAATTTGTAAAAAAAAGAGAAGTTTTGGATGGTCACGCTTCAGTCCATACTCCCCTTTTTAGGGAAGGACAATTGGATGTGCTCGATCAATCTCAAGGATGCGTACTACCACATACAAATGGCCAGACCATCCAGAGATCATCTGCGTTTCCGGCTGGGAGCCAGTCACTACCAGTTTCGAGCCCTGCCCTTTGGTCTCACTACAGCCCCTAGAGTGTTTAGCAAATGTATGGCAGTGGTCACGGCTCACTTGAGGCGTCTAGGATTCCAGGTGTTTCCATACCTAGACAATTGGCTCCTTACCTCCACCACCAGGCATCAACTGATTAAGGCAACAGAATCCAGTCTGACACTCTACAACCACTTACGCATTACTGTCAACTTCGAAACGTCTGCCTTGTCACCATTGCAGCATATCGTCTTTATAGAGGCAGAGTTAGACACTTCAACCACCACTCTACATCTTCCAGTCGAAAGGGTATCAATTCTTCACCAACACATCACATCACTGGTTTCAAAGGACAGAGCTCCAGCCGCAGAGGTCTTGAAAGTACTAGGTTTGATGGCGGCAGCAATTTTAGCCATTCCATTGGCGAGGATGCATATGCGGATTCTTCAGTGGCTCCTGTTCACTCAGTGGTCTTACCAGGGGTTGCCAATGAACCATATGATTCTGATTACAAACTCTTGCAAGAGGGATCTACAGTGGTGGTTGACGTCTCTACATATTACAATAGGACGCCCCTTTGTACTTCCCACTCCAGAAGCCAAAAGGTGACCACAGATGCTTCCCTGATAGGGTGGGGGGGCATTTTCAGGGAAAGACTGCCCAAGGCACATGGACGGATCAAGAGTCACATTTGTATATCAATGTCCTAGAGATGAGAGCAGTACTTTTGGTGTTGCAGTACTTTCAGGACTCTCTCCCTCTAGGGACAATTGCCATACAGACAGACAACATGTCAGTGGTCTGGTATTTGAACAAACAGGGCGGGATCAAGTCTTACCCCCTTTGCCAAGAAGCCCTCAGAGTTTGGCAGTGGGCTGTGTCATCCCAGCACTTTCTGTTGGCAATACACATCCCGGGGAGATCCAACATGATAGCAGACAAGTTGAGCAGGGCAATATTGTTGCCACATGAGTGGTCCCTCAAACAGGAAATTGTGGACAAGATTTTCCACAAATGGGGCCAGCCTTGCTGCGATCTTTTTGCCAGCCACATCAACACCAAATGCAGAAGCTACTTTACCCTGATCCCCCCTCTGGGAGAACCCCTGAGAGATGCACTCGTACAAGATTGGCCCCCGATTTTTCTCTATGCATTTCCCCCAATTCCTCTGATACCCAGATTTTTACAGAAAGTGAAGTCACTGGGAAGGACTGTCATTCTTATAGCTCCTCATTGGCCTCGGCAGATTTGGTTTCCATTTCTTTACCGTCATCTCTTGGAGGATCCATGGACCCTGGACCCAGTTCCAGACCTTCTGACACACCCGTCAGGGGACCTCCATCCTTCCTTGCAGTCACTGAAGCTAACTGCTTGGCTGCTCCGGTTCCCCGTATAGCCAGGCTTCATAATCTTTCAGATGACACAAGTCAAATTTTGTTGGCTTCCCACAAACCTTTACCAGAAAATTGTATTGGAGTAAGTGGAAAAGATTTTCCATTTGGGCTTCTAACAAAAACCTTGATCCTTACCAAGCTCCATTGTCATCCAGTCTAGAATTCTTGACTGAGATTTTTCACAAAGGAGCTGCAGCAGCTACCATTAGGGTCCAGTTAGCAGCTATATCCAATTTCCATCTAGGTACTGGTGGACTGAATATTATGCAACACCAGTTATCAAAGGCCTTCCTCAAAGGTACTTTTCACATGAGACCTCCAGTGAAGACTAATTATTCTCCCTGGAGCTTAAATTTCATGCTTTCCCTTATAATTCTTTCTCCCTTCGAACCAGCATCTTCTTGTGAGCTCAAGTTTCTGTCATGGAAAACTATCTTTTCAGTGGCCATTACTTCTGCCTGCAGTGTCAGAGCTTCAGGCATTATCTATCAAGCCTCCATATATGATTTTTCATCCTGACAGAGTATCCCTTAGGACTAACCCTTCTTTTCTGACTAAAGTATGTTCTGAGACAAACATAAATCAAGTTATTGAGTTGCCCATGTTTTTCCCCAACCATACCAACAATTTAGAATACATGCTGCACAAACTTGATGTTCACAGACAGCTTAGATATTATCTGGACAGAACAAAAGACTTCAGAAAGTCAGACCAACTTTGTGTTTCATTTTCTGAAGCCAGAAAAGGTAGACCAGTGGCTAAAACAACTCTTTCTAAGTGCCTTTCAGATTGTATCACCTACACTTACTCATCTTCTAATAGATCTTTGTTGCATAAAGTGAAGGCGCATTCAACCAGAGCAGTCTCTACTTCTTCAGCCTTTCAAGCCAGGTTGCCTCTTGACAATATTTGTGCTTGCAGCCACTTGGTCTAAGCCTCACACTTTTATCACTCATTACAAAATGGACAAGGCCTCCAGGGACAGGGCTTCCTTTGGTTCTATGGTCCTGAAAAATCTACTCCCGTGAGCCACCCAGGATTTAGGGTGCTAGGGACGCTACCCATCAGTGAAGAATGAATGGCAAGATTGAACAACTTTACATAAAGAAGTTCCATGTGAGTTGTTCCATCTCGCCTTCATTCTCACGTCCCTCCCTCCTTCCCCCCACCTGGCTGACGGCTGACCTGGAGACTGATTTCATCCTGGTTATTTAATGTTTCTTCCTGTCTGGGGAGATTAGTCCTCTTACTGGCATATGGTACACGCAGCAAACAAGATCTGAGGTAATTCCAGCAATGCATCATGGGATAAGGGACGTGGTCTCGAGCTACTGGTAATCTTTGAGCTTTGCTAAATGGCCGTGTCAGAGCTGAGGATCGGCTCCGACCCCATCAGTGAAGAATGAAGGCGAGATGGAACAACTCACATGGAGCGTTATGGTGAGTACATAACTTCTTTTTTTTCTGTATTTTCATAACAAAATACAATTGGAAAATTATGTGAGTAGGTCTTGTTCAGGAACTTTTTTGCCTCTTAAAGAAGCAAACAGTTGATCATCTTACTTTAAGGCTTTGATCCTTTCTACATACTGCTTGAGCTGCCCATATGAATCCAACCTGAAGATATTACCCTTGATTTGAGTTGTTGTTGTGTCTTTCGGCTTTTCCCGGTTAGGGGTCACCACAGCGCAACGCCAGTCCGCTAATGATTGGCAGTATATTTTTACGTGCCGAGTTGCCGGCCCTGACACACAACCTTCAGCAAAGGTACGCCCATTCACGCATGTCTCCACACAGAAGACGCTCTTGCTGAGAATCGAACAGGACGTCTTACTGTAAGGCGACAATGCTACCGCAGCACCAACACCGCAGTTGATACACTAAGAAAAAAAGGGCAAATCGGTCGAAAAAAGGGCAAATTTGTCAAGTAGCTTAAATTAATCTATGCAGCGAAACAGGTATGCAGTGAACGCCTTTCTCTGTGAAAGAAAGTAACCACTAAAAACAGTTTTCCAAGACAAAGGTTTTCATTTTGTCAAAGAAGCGAGCTCTTGAAGCATGTGAACCAAATGTGTCTGGACCACTAAGGGGCAATTAATACTGTCATTGACATGGACTTCCTGGATTTGAGAATAATCTTTGTCAGTAGAAGTGAATAAAAGATACTCAGCAGACATTCTGGCTCAATATACGTTTTCCTAGCATAAAAAGGTGTAACTCAAAGGGGAAAATTTGGTCTAATCAGTGGTCGAAGAAATGCCTTAAAAACCTTAATGGTTCCTAAAAGAAGTGCTTGTCCTAATTGGAAATTGAAAAGCAGCCAAATAGACTCTGATGAATAATTAAACCTGTCATTGAATTGCTTTGAAAGTTATGAAAGACAACAGAAATAGGTGACACAGTTGAGCGGGAAGGACATGGGTTATTGATGGATGCTGAGACTTGAATTTTTTTCAGTTTATCTCTGAAATTCTCCTGTGTAGGTTTTTGTGATGATGATGTGATGGACAGGGGTTACAAGGCTTGCATCCCAAAACACTGCTATGAATTATGTTATATTGGGGGGGTGGGTGTTTTAATCCCACAGAAGTGTCATCCAAATACATCTGCAAAGGGGTGACTGCCCTTAAAATCTAACAGCAAAAGCATTAAAATCTAATGGCAAAAGCATATTACTACCATGGGTTATGACCAACATATGCCACATCTATTTAAGCTTTACTCTGTACAACTAAGAAAGAATTATAATCACTGGCTCCCTAAGGTTTTTCTTGGTCTGGCTCAAGTGCCTGTTAGTGAAGTCTTGTTAACAGACACTGAGACTTAACCAAAACTATTTTTTCACACATACAAATTTTGGCACCAAGGTCAGTTACAGAACACTCTTCCAATGAGCCAGTCAGTGTGTTAAATTGCAGTAATCTAAAGCTGAACAGATACTCTTCAAAAAGGGTAGAAGTCAGCAATCATATCAATGCTGTAAGGTAATCCTTATAAACTAATAAATAAAACTCCATCCACAAGCCTTTATGAATGGATAATTGAAAACAATTATGAGAAAATTAGGCAAAAGTGTAGGAAAGGCCAATTATATACACAAACCAGCAGCTGACTACACAAAAAAGAATTAAACATAATTTTAAACATAACATTATTAACAGATTAACATCAACTAAATATTCTTTAGAAAGCAATAAGAACAAGATTACCATAGCCTGTCTACCACCAAGTCACTAAAATACGCAGTAACTGCAGATGACACACAGGCAGATTATGTAAGATTTTTCCTACTGTCTCTGGGAATGCAGAGTATATTTTCCTCTTCTGTACAGTCTTTGTAAAAATGCTTTACTACTTCAGATGTGAAGACAGTTAATTCAAGAATTAGTAGGAAAATACAGGAATCCTCAACTTTCTCTGGAAGTTAAATCTTCCTAAATCCAAAGAGAAGCCCTACTGGACTTTAGTGTTGCTCACAAAACACAATTATTTTTTCTCTTTTAAACACTGCTGCTTAGTATACATATTGAGTCCCATTCCAACATGAGTTTGCACAGTTATTGAATTAAAGTACTGAGCATGAAAATGACAATTTAATTCTACTGTACATAGTTTCCTTATTAAGAAACAAAATATATAAACTTCACACATAATAAAACATAGTGTTATTGGTATTCCTATGTCTAAGAGAGTATATGGTAACCATTTGAAATGTCAGGACCCACTAGGACAAGTCCCGAAATACAGAGACTGAATGGCAGTAAAAACAGACTTACATATACTAAGTCTAAGATGCCATTTCTCAGAATATTCCCTTTTCTCCATAGTGTGGTGATCTCTGAGTTAGTATATATAAGTTTGTGGGGAGTGCAGGTGCAAGGGGTGCTCGCTTCCCCAAGCAGAAAGAAGTTTAAAGGAGAAAAACGATTTTCAAGATTCGCTGTTCTGGTTTCTAGAGCTTTTTTTTTTTCCAGCTTGTAGGCACTTGGCATACAACTGATGTACTTTTGTAATGATAAAAGCCACTGCATATAGGAATGTATTCTATTTTGGTCACTGCTGAAACTACAGCAAGTAAGTTATCAGGTTGAAGAGGAGGAGATCACGTTGGGCTTCTGTGGATAAGTAAACCAATAAGAGTTTGTGGTACGGTACTAGAAACAATGCTATGAGAAACTGCTACCTAGAAAATCAGATCTGTCTTGGCCAAGTAAAGGGCAGTTAATACTGCTGTTAAGTTTGCAGATGTGGAGAAAGTCAAAGAGCAAACATTTTAGTGAAGTCTCCATGAAAATGTCCTTGATATTGCTAGTGGTGGGGAGAAGAAATTAAAGTCACTTATTTATTGTAACAATAGATCTGTGTTGTCAGTTTCAGTTACATTATCACTAAGACAAAAACCAACAGGTACTTAGTTGGCTCAGCTTATAAAACTTCTCTTGGTTACGTTAGTCTTTCTTTTTAACTATAAGCCTGCAAACTACAGCCTCTGGTAGAAAAATCCATAAAAAGGCAGAAAATTAGGCTCCAAGCAGAACAGCATCCAGTGGGCCAGTAGGCAAGGGACAGGAGTAGGGAATATTGACAAAATGAAACTGACAGTATACATCTGTTATCATAAGTGCCTACCTCTCATACCTGATGTTAGGAATTTCATGTGTATCTCATCTAAGGCACAGTTCCAAGCATATCCTCTTGGGTGCCTCATTATTAAAGAATACCTCTCGTTATGGAAGCTCAGTGGCAGTTCTTAACCTAGAGGAAACATTTTGCTTATAGTGTCCTTCAAAGATATTCAGTGATGCCTCTGTGTCAGTCTTGCTAATAAAGCATTTTTGAAGAAAGCTTGTCAGATGGCCATAGACCTAGTAGTGAGTGTGTTGGAGCTTGGGGAATGGACTTGCCATACCATACCATACTTTTGGTAGTAAAATATAATGAATTATGAAAGCCAATAAGAAAAATAATATTAGATACCTTTAGACACATTTTCTGAAGAAGCATATAAAGAGATGTAAAACCAACCTTGTGGTTTTGATTTTAATCAGATAGAACCTGAGCTACCTATGGTGGTCCATACAATGTAATAAGTATCCTACTTTACTGGAATAATTTAAGAAGAAAAATGTAAGCATAAAGTAATTGATTTACATTACATTCTGTTGCAACCACTGGCATGATGGAAGGACTGATATGCCATGATATACTGTGAAAACTGATATAGAATGGATGGACAGCACAAGGTCTTCAACTTTAAAATCCTTCTTGCTTAAGTTATGTCTAGCAAGAAGAGTCTTCCAAGCAAGAATCTTTAGGTTAGGAAAAGAAACTGATTCAAAGTGAGAGTGGGTTAGTTTCTTCAGAATTAAATAAAGGTCCCATGTAGGAACAGAAGACTTGAATGTAAGAATGTATGTAAGAGAAAGGTTTATCTTAAGTGTTTGAAAACCTTAAGAGAAGACAAGACGAGCAGAATTTACTCCCTGGGAAAAACTGGAAATGGATGTCAGATGAAAAATCCTGAAACAAAAATCTGGGTAAGACATTCCAGACAACTTGGAATTGGAGCTAAGAATGGGCATGGTCCTCTGCTTGAGGCACAGGAACAGAAGTGAGTCTATTTGGTAAAAAGTTTTCCTTTTACCAGTTCTCTGAGGAGAAGTCAAAATCTGGACTACCTTGAATAGATAAAAAGGGCCCCTGCTCACCAATGTAAATGGAAAAACAATATAGTTAACTTTCAGGAGTGAAGTTCTGGGTGAGGTTGTCTAGATTGGTGGGACAAGAAGCTCTTTAGAAAGGTCTTAGGAGCAGAGGCCTATGCAAAAGAGGAGTCCAAAGCAGAGGGATCTAACTGAGAACAATGAGGGAGTTATCAAAATGACTTTGGCTTTGCTCATTTTGACCTTCTTATGGAATTCTAGGTAAGGATAAAGGAAAGATATAAATAAAAGGTGCATCATCCCTGGGTTATCTTCATATCTGAGGAATAAGGGAAAAGTAATTGCTGCATTTGAAGTTAGACAAGTAAGCAAAGAGGTTTCAACAAGGTTTCTACAGCAATGGAGCAGGATCCAAGCTGTCATTGGATTGAAGAAAAACTTGTGTGGCATCTGAAGACGATGGCTGAGCCTGTCCACAACCAGACTAGTCTGACTTATGATACGGGCAGCAACAAGATGTACGCTGGAGGTAACAGCCCATCCCCAAACTCTTATGGCTTCCTGATGGAGAAAATAGGAGTTTGCTGCCATAGTGTCAAACTGGATGGCTGTCTCTCCAGTGTGTAGAGGGCCCTGAAATGCCTGTAAGATAAGACAGTTGTCATTCTGTAATATACTGATGTGTATATTGGTGTGTCGGGCTGAACAGTTACCTTGGACCATATATTACAAACAGTACTTCCCACCCCTGAATGGAGGGTTATTGTTGCCTTGTGCGCTGGGGTCCAAAACAGACTTCCCAGATATGGGTAGGAGTCAAGAGTCCATGAACGACAATATCTTTTTCATTGATTGGAAATCCTTAATGGAGCACTGAAATGTGTCGAAACGTTGACTCTAGTGTACTTTGAGAATGCAGTGAAGGCCCTCATGAACAGTCTTGAATAAGGAACCGTAAAGACTTTAGGAGCCATTAGACCCAGCACTAGAAGACAAAGACAGGTTGGGACCAAACTGCTGTTTGGTTACATGCAGGACAGTAATGCTGATAAAATGAATACTTTCCATTGGATAAAACACACAGCAAGTCAGGATGTACAGAGCATTAAAAACTAACAGATCATTTTTGAAAGGTTGACCACTATACACAAAATTGAGAGACAGAATGAAAAGCAACTCACTGGAGGCAGGTAAACTCTTTGTGAAATGAGCTGCTATAAGCCAGTCATGCAGGTACTGAAAGACCACAGAATCCTGGAGTCATAGAGTTGTTATAAATGCAGACATGCATTTGCTGAATACCTTGGGGCTATAGAGAGATAAAATGACACAGTTTTGAATTGAGCCTGACTAGCTTGTATGACAGAAGGAACTTACTGAACTCTTTTGCAATTATGATGCATAGTACAGCTTCCTTCAAAAATGCAGGGAAGGAAAGACTGCACCATGACCATTTAAAGGGTTCCTTGACAATATACTGATTTAGATTACACAAATCTATAATGGGAATGGAATTCTGATTCTTTTTTGTCACTAAAATGAAACTAAAGTTCTGCATTTACCACAGTAATAGATCTTGGTTAGTATTTCTTATGAAGGGTGAAAAGAATGGAGAAGGGAAAATGTAAGTGTGTGCACTTCATTTCTATTATGCTTTCATAGCAGAATGAAATCTTGAGCGCCCTTCCTTATGTATTTGTTAGTTTGCTTCTTGTCTAATATTAAGAAAAGCTGACAGGGTTAGAAAAATATAAGATTATTTTAGTCAGTGGAAGAATACACATGAACAAATAATAACAGTAAATTCAGATACTAGTAGTGATTTAATTAAAACAGAAGTAATCAACAACGCATTTTGATCATTATTAAAATATTATTTGCATGGTAACATAGCAATAAAATTAGATTCAGATTACATAAACTGGATATTAAGGACTTTTAGAAATTACTTGTTAAAGGGGATGAGGAACGTGCACACAGATTATTTGAGATCATGACATCATTTACTGATTTTTTGGAGTTTACTTTCCAATTTGATGAACAGGCCATTAGCTTTCTGGACATATGGCTTTGGAAAGATATAGCTTTCAAAAGATATGCTACATGTATTTTCAGGAAGCCTACATATTCTAATTCTTTCTTGCATTTTGAAAGTTGCCATCCCTTCTATCAGAAGAGAGCTGTAGTCAAGGGGCAGCTAGTTAGGGCTTTGAGAATGATCTCTAGTAATAAGGATTTTCTTATAGAATGTGAAAATCTCAGAAATATGTTTATAAAACATGCTTATCCAAGCTCCCTTATAGATGGTTTAATTAAGGAAGTAAGTCATAAGAGGGAAACTGGTCATTTTAAGCCTTTCTTGTCTAAAGGGTACAGTGACATGGATGAAATTTCCTTACTACCTATTTCTCCAGTTGGATGTGCAGCTACTAATAGGTAGGTAGGAAATAATTTTGTCACCAGTTTTCTGATGAAATTCTCAATGGATGCCTTTAATTTGAGGAAAATTTTGGTTAATAACTGGAATTTTATGGTTGAGGATCGAATCACCATGGAAAGTTTAGGTACTGGCCCTTTGGTGACATATAGAAAAGGGGCTAATTTGAAAACCTTGTTTGAAACTCCTAGCAAGCATCCCAGATCCAACTGGGGGATGGGCAAATGTGGATGTTGTCACTACTGCAAATATATTCAGGTAAGGACACATGTTTCTATTAGAGGTAGAAAATATTCCGTAAAAGGCTGGTTTAATTGTGAAAGCCAAGGCATAGTATATCTAGCCACTTGTCATCAATGTCCAGCTTTCTATTTGGGCAAAACAGAACGCCCTTTTAAACAACGAATGTATGAACATTTTTATTGTGTATCTAGAAATACTATTACCAATGCCTTGGCTAAATATATTATTGATTTTCAGTCACATTCTTTTCAGTTTACTGTAGTTGACCAAGTCCCCAGAAATGCCAGGGGGGTCCTTGGAATCTCAAATTAGAAGAGCGGGAACTTATTTGGCAACTGCAGATTGATGCACACACGTATCCTGGTCTCAATGAAAAATGTTCAATCAAATGTTTATTAAAACTAAAGTCATTAGTTAGATGAGGTTTTTACAAGTTAAAATATATAAGGTATGGCTTCTTGAGATTTAATTTTTATTAAGAAGTGTGCTACATATGTAATTCTAACCTTTTTCGTGTGTCTTTAATTTTCAACTTTTAAGTGTTTCTGTTATTGTGGAGATGGTAATTATTGTGTAAGTGGCATATGCACAATGCTCTCTTTGTTGAGCAGCGTATTTTACGTTCAGTAGGTTACATGTTTTTATTTCCCAGGAGTACCTTTAAATATTAATGAGTGACACAACAGTAAATTTGTTTTAATTGAATAATGAGCCCTAAATGGGCTAATTGAAGTATTTGTGATGCTTTTTAAACAGGGAAATGTGGGTAAAAAAACTGTCTGAGGAAGTATAAGCACTTGCTATACAAAAGCGCTAACATTAAACTAGAGTGTGGTCATGTCAGTTTGCCTAACTTGTTGTTTTTTTCAAAGATAAAAATATAAAGTTTTGGTATGATTTTTAGAATTGGTTATTAACATTAGAACAAATAACGAGAAAATATTGGAAAATCTGGAGCATTTCTCCCCGGGCCTCCGCTGAAAACAGGCTCTGTGGAACCTAGTCGGACTTTCCCGGTCAACAAATGATAAATAAAATAAAAAGTAAAATATAAATAATACTCATAGTTTAACACTACATAGTATTCTTAAACTTAAGAAGAAACTGAGTTTCATGAATACAAATGAACAAAGTAAATTACTAGAAATTTTTGAATACTTTATTTCTGTCATTTTTGTGAGTAATACAGTTATAAGAGGACTTTCAAAACTTTATAAAATAATTGATAAAATAATTTTGATAGCAAATTTTGGAAATTTATTGAATTAGAAGTAAAAAACTAATAGAAGAAAAAAATTTATATTAAAATCTGTTAGCCTCTCATCTTCAAATATATATTGAAAAATTTTCACTTGGAAATGTATTCATATAAGTTTTATCATTCCCTTTCAACTATGTAAGTTTTGTAAATCTAATAAATATAAATGTTCAAGATGTGGTAAAACTATTAAAGCTGATTGGATTTATATTTTTAAGGATTGTGGGAAAACCGAGAAATATTGGAAAGATGTTCGTAATTTTAAGTCAGTATGGACAGATGAATGTGAACTTACTAGAGCAACAATATTAAAAAAATCTCCAATACCATCTATGATAAGCAGCAATCAATACTGTATATTTTGAGGGCTTCTGGCTGTTGCTAAAATCATTACTATTAATTGGAAATCTGATTAAATTCCTTTATTCAGAGTTTTTTAGCCACTGTTTTGTATAATAATGAAAAAGAAGGAAATAAGATCTGAAAAAATATTGTGAAACATTCTTGTTGGGAACATTTGAGATGTTACTGGTCAAATGCAATGAAGGCCAATTATAAAGATTGATATTTAAACTATTTGAAAGATAACTGGTGTAAAATGTGAACATTTTAAAACTATTCTTCTTAGTGTATATGTTTATATTGTAAATATCTTAAAATCAATAACATTATTTGAAAATAAAGTATAATATAATATGGTTGGGAGGGTGGCCTAATGGTTAAGGTGTTTGCCTTACAAACACAAAGTATAGGGTTTGAATCTCACAGGGGATAATTGGCTAGGCTTAAAATGGCTCGCAAGGGCAGTTAGCCTAGTACTAATCTATGAACCTATAAGATTTGCTCTGAGTAGAAAATTCTGTCATGGAATTTGGAACTTGTGCTTAATTTGAATGTCATAAACAAGAAGATCTTGGTTAACAAAATTAATGCTGTAGTGTTCATTTATAATTGATCAGTGGCAGTTTTATGAATGTTACAGTAATGTTGCTTTTAATGAAAAAAGGTATGAAATGCTATGATTCTTGTAGCTCAAGGAAACATGATCTTGATTTCCTAATCTCCCATGTTTGTCTCTTTCTGTGCTGTAAGATATTGATCTGATATTATTAATCCTCGTTCATTCCTTACGCATGGGTATCGGTTCCGACCTCGGAACCGAGCCGGCCATTTCCCAAGCTCACATCAGCTTCAAACTCTCGAGCTAAACTCTTACCCACAATCCCCCTCTCCCTGTTACCTCAAATTTCATTTTCCACGTTGCTATTCGGTCGTGTCAAGCTGCTTCTCTTGAGCTAAGTACAGTTATTTGTTGTTTAATAGTCATTTATATTACTTTTCTGTCAGAAAAGTTTCTATTTCCTTGTCTCTTACCCTATCGCATCTAGTGACCATATTTTCTTGAGGTTTTCTTCCCCTTTCTCTACCTTTTTACTGCGAGGTATTCTCCCCTTACCATCATTGGTAATCTTTCCTTTTTTTCATACCTTCGGGTACTCTTTTGTATCATTGCTGGTACCATTTTCTACTATCTAATTTTGCTGTCATGGCAGATAGGAAAGGTAGTCCAGGGTTTAAACAGTGTTCTGATTGTGGACGCTAACTTCCTACTTCTAATGCACACTCTTTGTGCGTTTATTGTTTGGGGGCGTCCCACTTATCTGTTGACCTGCCCTGTACTATCTGTGAAAACTTTTCAAATAGAACTTTGTTGGAAAGAAAAAACAAGTTGTTGCTGAAGGGACTTCTTAAATCTCCCTTTTCAGAGGCTATTTCTGGGTTGGAGGCCTCAACCCCTCCTAGACCCCATAAGAAAATCTTGGATGTTCCTACCAAGACTAAATCTTTGCCTTCGTCCCCGACTGGGGACTCCCGCCAACCAAAACTTAAAAAGGCTAAAGTTTTGGCTCCAGAGCTCACTCAGTCAGCCCCAGTGCTTTCAGTGCCTGGCCTTCGCCTCCATTAGTGATCTCTGCTCCGTGTTCACCTGCAGCCTTCACTATATCGGCACCGAGGGGCTCCTCGGTTCAGACTATTGCCACTGTATCGGCACCGACCGTTCAGTCGGTGCAGACCTTGACCATGTCGGCTCTGACATCTTACTCGGAACTGATGCCTTTATTGTTGACTCCAGTTTTGTCGGTTAAAGCTTTGGTACCGACAACCACTTCGGCACCGATCCCTGTGTCGGTGCAGACCATGACCTCGGCACCGATGACTTCTTCGGTGCAGACACCCATAGTCCAGTCTCTCTCAACACCATTGTTCTTGGTGCAGACTGGTGAGATGGACACCGAGTTTGCCTTTTCTGTGGACAGGCTTGTTTCTCCCTCAGTCTCCGTGAGATCCACTAGAAGCCTTTCTGAACACGATGTGTTGCGTCTTGTGGATCAGGTGCTCTTGGCCAGAGGTATCCCATCCCCCAGGAACTATCCTTCCTTGGGAGGTGGTCACCCATCTCCAAAGACCCCTTCTTATTCTCCTCCTTCATTGCCTTTGAAGTCCATGGATATAGCACAGTCTTCCCCTTCTGCGGTTTCCTTTATGGATCTCACTAAGGAACCACAGTTGCCTTTGTGGCAGGAACATTTTGCTATGACCCAGGATGTCAGTTGTGACATGCATAGTTTGCTGCTCCACAGCCATCCCGGTACTCCGGGTCAGCAGGCTGTGTCACTTAGGGGAGGGGTGACCCCTGTTCTAGACATTCACTCCTCGTCAGGTGGACCAGCCTTCCAACTGATGGAGAAGGCTTTCGCTACTGCTGGCTATACTGGACTGTCTGTTCCCTCCACCCTCCTCTGGTACACTGGTTTCACAAGTCGCACCGAGCGGACACCGGGTGCAAGGGCCTCAGGACATATTCCCACAAGAAACCCCTTTTCCATTGTCCTCCTCAGCTCCTCCCACTGAGGAAGTCCACCGGAAAAGTTTGTGTAAGAGGAAGCACATGGACTCCACAGAGGAGTCCCTCAATGAAGACACAAATTTTGATGAGGGGGGAAGATTCCCTCGTTCACCCTCTGAGGTATCCTTTGGTGATATCCTTGAAATCCTGAAACAGAGAGGTGACTGGCAGTCCTCTAATCTGACCTCTGAGGAATTTGTGTTCCTGCAGGCCTTTCGCGCCCGGCCCCCTACCTCCTGGGTTACTCCACCTGCTGATGAACTTGTCCGGCTTATCGTGCAGCGTGCTTGGAAGACTCCTGACACCGTCGAAGCTATTTCCCAGAGGCCAGATAAGATTTTGTCCCCTCCTGCTACGGATCCCCATTGGTCAAAAGATCTTCCTGTGGATGCTTTGGTGGTGGCAGCCACAACAAAAAAGGATCTGGCAGAAGGGGTGAGAGGGTGGTGTAATGGTTAATGTGTTTACCTTAGAAGCACAAGGTGCAGGGTTTGATTCTCACAGGGGGTAATTGGCTAGGCTTAAAAATGGTCCATGAGGACAGTTAGCCTAGTAATAATCTATGACTCTATAAGAAAGCCAGACTGTCCATCCACCTAACAAAGAGTCCCGGGCCCTGGACAGGATAGGGAAGCACACCTTTGCATCAGCGACCTTTACTATCAGGTCCCTGAATTATATGGCACACTTTACCAGGCTTCAAAGGGATCTGATTTCTGAACTCTCTGAAACGTTGGCTGGTGACGTGTCTGATGAGGTCCGTGACAAAGTGGCCTCTCAGCTGGCCACCATTGAGTCAATATCTAACTCCTCTATGCAACTGATATCTCACGCATCAGAAAGAGCAGCGGGTTCAGCTGCGGTCCTGAGACGACATGCCTAGATGCGCTTGTGCAATTTCGCGGAACCCTTTAAGGCTTCCTTTCTTAACGCTCCTATTGAGGCCTCCTCGTTGTTTGGACCCAAAGTTAAAAGCACACTGGCCAGATGTGAACAGGATGGTAAGACCCTTTCTGCCATAGGTGTCCATTATTCTTCCCCTCAACGTGCTTTCTCCCGAAACCAAAAGAGTGGGAAGACATGGTTCAAGAAATCTCAGGGTCCTTTCCGTGACACACAGGCCGAGTTCTCCCCTAGAGGCAGAGGGGGAAACTCACAGGGAAGATGCTCCTTTCAGGGCAGAGGGGGTCCGTGTAACCAGGGTTCCAGGGATTCTTTCCCTGGCCAATCCTACCAGCGCTCCTGAAGAGCGGCCCAACTTCTTTCCTCTGGAGCTGGTTGGGGGATGTTTCTCCTTGTACCTGCCTGGCTAACCATCAACACCGATTCTTGGGTACAAAGGATTATAACCAGAGGTCATCATATCCCCTTCGATCTTTGTCCTGTCCCTTCAAAAAACCTTCCCTACGTTCCACCCAGTCAAAGGGAAGAAGCAGCACTAGAGATAGAAAAGCTGCTAAGAAAGAGTCATCCACATAGTCCCTTCAGACCAGATAGGATCCGGATTCTACTCAGGACTATTTTTGGTGCCAAAGAAAACCGGGGACTGGAGACCAGTTTTGGATCTCAGTGTATTGAATAAGTTTGTGAGAGTACAAAAATTCCAGATGGTCACAATACAGTCTATCCTCCCGCTTTTGGAAAAAGATGATTGGATGTGCTCGATAGATCTTCAAGATGTGTACTACCACAGAAAAGTGGACAGACCATCAAGAAGATTTCTGCGCTTTCATGCGAGAGCCAGTCACTACCAGTTCAGAGTACTGCCCTTCGGACTCTCTACAGCCCCCAGACTGTTCACAAAGTGCATGGCAGTTGTCACAGCTCACTTGCGACTTCAAGGATTCCAGGTGTTTCTGTACCTAGACGACTGGCTCATTTCCGCCCCCACTAGACATCTACTGGAAGAAGCCCTGGCATACTCTCTCCTCACTGCACAAAAGCTAGGCATAACCATAAACTGGCAAAAATCCAATCTCACCCCATCTCAGTTGTCAGAATTCATAGGGATTATCTTGGACACAAAGAACTGCAGAGCTGCTATTCCAGAGCACAGAATTTTAAGGATAAAGCAACAATTGATTCCAATCCTTTCAAGGGAGAAATCCACGGCTCACTCAGTTCTACAGCTGTTGAGTTCCATGGCAGCCTCCATCACCATTGTCCCCCTGACCAGGTTTCACATGAGGATTCTACAATGGCTACTGCCACCAGATGGTATCCCTTTCAGCATCCTCTTTCAGCCATGATTCGAGTAACCCACAGGTGCAAACAGGATTTAAATTGGTGGATGCACACAATCTGTCACAATGGTCTTGCCCCTTCTCCCTCCAGCAACCCAGGGCCACAATGACCACGGACGCCTCCCTGATGGGGTGGGGGGGCTATGTCAGGGACAGACAGTCCAAGGCACTTGGTCTGAACTGGAGGCCCATCTGCATATAAATGTTCTAGAGCTGAGGGTGGTGCTTCTGGCATTGCAAGCATTCCGTCCCTTGCTGCTGTCTGGGACAATTGCGATTCAATCAGACAACATGACGGTGGTCTGGTACATCAACAAGCAAGGTGGAACCAAATCTTACCCCCTTTGTCGAGAGGCCATGAGGATATGGCAATGGCTACCAACCATTTTCTTCTAGCAACGCACATTCCCGGGAGTTCCAACGTGATAGCAGACGGACTAAGCAGGTGCATTCTTCAACCTCATGAGTGGTCCCTGAATCCCTTGATAGCGGCGGAGATCTTCCACCACTGGGGCCGTCCTTGCTGCAACCTCTTTGCATCCCCGACCAACTACAAATGCAGCAACTACTTCGCCTGATTCCCCCTCTGGGACAGTTACCCAGGGACGCTCTAGTCCACGATTGGCCCTCGAGTCTTCTTTATGCATTTCCACCCTTTCCCCTCATTCCCCAGTTTTTGAAGAAAGCCTGTCGGTTGAAGAGCAAGGTGATCCTCATAGCACCATATTGGCCTCGACAGATTTGGTTCTCCTTCCTTTGGCCTCACCTACTAGATCGTCCATGGATTCTCCATCAAACCCCGGAGTTGATCTTACATGCACAGAACCTGATTCATCCCAATTTGAACAGCCTGAAGCTCACAGCTTGGCTACTCCAATTCCCTTGATTGCCATGCAGAATGATCTTTCTTTACCAGTACGTGACATTCTCATTGCATCTCATAAGTCTTCCACTAGAATTACTTATCTGAGCAAGTGAAAAAGATTTACCTGTTGGCTGAAAGATAAACAAGTAGATCCCTTTGCAGCACCAGTGTCGATAATACTAGACTATCTGGCCGACCTTTTCCAGTCGGGTCTGTCGGCCTCTTCCATTAGAGTTCATTTGGCTGCAATTTCTAATTTTCATGAGGGTGTCCAAGATTCCTCTCTTATGTCCCACAAATTGTGCAAGACCTTCATAAAAGGTGTGGATCATCTGAAACCACCTTTTAGAGAAGCTATTCAACCATGGGATTTATCATTAGTTCTACAAGCTCTGACAATGCCACCTTTCAAACCAGCCTCTTCTTGCGACCTCAAGCATTTGTCTTGGAAAACCTTGTTTATGGTCACCATTACTTCTGCCAGACGTATTTCTGAGCTTCAAGCTTTATGTATCAAGAGTCCATACTTGATTTTTCATAGAGACAGAGTGTCTCTGAGAACTAATCCATCATTTCTGCCAAAAGTGATCTCTGAAATGTCCATTGATCAGACCATTGAATTGCCAGTTTTCTTTCCCAATCATTCAAATAGAGGAGAGTATTGCCTACATACCCTAGATATCCACAGGCAAATCTGTTTTTACTTAAACAGGACTAGGTCCTTTTGTAAATCTGACCAGTTATTTTTGGCCTTTTCTGGACCTAGATTAGGATCTGCTGTTGCTAAGGTCACATTAGCTAGATGGTTGAAGGACTGTGTGACCTTCATTTATACACAATGTAATATCTCGTTGCCTACTACCATGAAAGCTCATTCAACAAGGTCGGTGGCAACGTCTGCTGCCTTCCATGCCAGAGCGTCTTTACATGACATCTGTGCAGCTGCAACTTGGGCTATGCCTCATACCTTCATCAATCATTACAAATTGGATTTGGCCTCCAGGGGAAGAGCATCTTTTGGTTCTATGGTGCTCAGGAATGACTTTCCATGAGAACCTCCCAGGAATAGAGGTAGCTGGGGACTCTGTCCCATGTGTAAGGAATGAACGAGGATTAACAGTATCAGATAAAGAAGTTATATCTTACCATAACGTTCCATCTGTATTGTTGATCCTCGTTCATTCATTACGACCCTCCCTCCTTCCCCCTCCTGTGGTTTCTAGTGGATCTCACCATCCGGTTCTCTTAGGTTATTTGACCAGAGGTAGCCTCTACCTTCTTTGACTTGCAAACTCAATCTGAGGTAACAGGGAGAGGGGGATTGTGGGTAAGAGTTTAGCTCGAGAGTTTGAAGCTGATGCGAGCTTGGAAAATGGCCGGCTTGGTTCCGAGGTTGAAACCGATACCCATGCGTAATGACTGAATGAGGATCAACAATACAGATGGAACGTGATGGTAAAACATAACTTCTTTTTATTCTCTTCTTAACGATATCATATAAAAGTTATTTGGTTCTTTAACAATTTGTTGTCATGCTGTTCAAATTTCCAAGCTATTTGTGTACTGCTGCATTAGAAATTGTCACTGGGCCCTTCCTAAAGAGAGGCAGGTTTTCTGTCAGGCAAGGTTCTGGTGTGACAGTATACAATTGTTAGATCTTAGCAGAGTTTAAAGTCTGTACAGGTAAGCTTTACTAAAACTTTATTCACTAGTTTTAATTGCATGTGAGAGGGTAAATTGTATGAATCAACTAAATTGGATGTTGGTGTGATCATTTATACTTCAAGTATAATTGTGTGCTAGTGGAGTATTTATCATTATATACAAGGACAAAGTACCATTGTCATGGGGACTGTGTTTACCTGGTAGAAGGACAGAGCATCCTTCTAAGGAGTGACAGCGAATTCTAATCACTTATACAAAAAAAAAAAAATTAACAGAGGATTCCTTCATTGGGAATATGTGACCCTAATTATAGTCACAGAGCTATCTCTGGTATGACAGTGGGTTTTTATAATGGGCACCAATACAAGCTGTTTTAAGGAGCTGGAGAATAGCACATAGGCAGGTATATGTATAAGTGTGGTAGAGAGATAACTTTGATTTGGTGAAATGGACTGAGCTCATAATGGTAGTTTCAGTTCAGTTTCAGTTTCCAGAAGGGTACTTTTGGTACGAAAATCTTAAAAAAAAAAAAAAACAGGAAATTAGGAAACTGCTGCTGCTGGGCAGCTTTTAGTGGCTGATAAGAAGAAAGTAAAATTTAGACAAATTAATCTGTTGTAAGAAGTTTAAAGTGTGATGCTAACATGACAGAGCATTGGGTAAAAGGGTCTTAATTTAATATCATGAAAGATACCTACTGTCTTCTGCCCACCACCCCCTTATAAACTTGTGTTTTAACGAGGGATGAAAAAGCATTTGAAAAAGAGCTGCCCCTACCTGTATCATAAAAACGTAGCTATGCAAAACACTAATCCTTCAATATGAGCACAAGACAGTATAATTTAGCCTTACAGTAAAATATGCCCATGCAAATTCAGCAGCCCTCTCCCACCGAAATTTCACAACTACCATCCTTGAACATTACCTGGCAACAAGGCTGCTACAAAACAGTTACGAACATAAATCACAGTTATTTCCTTTGCTGCCTTCATATCAGCAAGTTTTTTATGTTAAAAGTGCAAGATTTAAGTGTTCCTTTCCTCATAGACACTAAAGTTACATGCCAGTGTCATCTTAAACACCCCCACACTTTCTAAATAACTGGTACTGAAAGGAATTCCACTAAATTGGCACAATAAAAAACATGCCTTTGCCTATTCAGGTGAAGCTTTTTCATTATAGTAGCTTGCACCACTCTCCCAATCCCGATATAGATAAAGACAATGTTTGCTATCCTAGGAATCAAACAGCCGCTGACAACTTCAGTGCTGACAAATTCCTTCATGCCATCTCACAACAGCTGTGGACTTGCCATAACAATGAGTTAAGCTATATTAGAGATGCAGAATCTGTAAAAGTAATTTCAAAGCATTGACTCACTGCCATAGGTAGATTATTCATTATCTCCTCTCAGCAGGAAAAAAAGAAGAGAAATGAACATACAATCTTAGCACTCTTTAATCAAGGAATCATAGTGCAAACTAAAAGTCTGTGTAATACACTCATACCACCTGTTAAGAAACCAAAAAATATTTTAGTTTAAAACCTTAGAGCTGTAAATTCGGTAGCTTTTCATACTTAACCCAATTACAATTCTTAGTTCAACTTCCTTTCTGTTATTCAAATTTCTGTTTGCCTTTTCTCTTTTCCAATTCACCCTAACAGTCAGTATATGTTTGCTTTTACTTATAAAAGGACAAAAATAAATCACAGTCATGAAAGCCATAAGTTCAGAATCTTGGACATATCATTTGTGCAAAAGCACTTCACATTCTTCCTTCACACTTTTCAGTTTTCTACCATTCAGCCTGCATTATGCACTATAACCTTGAAGCAACTCCATGCTTTCCTTAGATTAGCAAGTTATTGTAAGCAATGAATGTCTAATTTGCAGAAATGTGTATTTTTATTTAGAGAAAGGCATTCCAGAACCTCTACATTGGCAAGAAAAACATAGGAAATTATTAATTCATCTGATAAGTACTTGGTTATTATTCAAAGGTATGTTTTCTTGTCTTTTTGCAAGGCTATCACAGTAGCATTAGGCTTTTTAATGCATAACAGAAATAATGCTTTTAGACCTGGAGTATATTTTAGCACTAACTTAAAGTCAGCAGCAATCCCACACTACTTTAAGGCAATTGCAGTAGCTGCCAGGATACTAGCCATGGCATTTTCATTTACACGTGGACACATTTTTTTGTTGCAATTCCACATTCTGTAGATGCCTTGTTATTACAAAGAGACTCTGTACTCGTTAGCTTTTGACTTAATTTCACTATTAGATATCCCCTCCCTGAAAATGATTAGGTTCCACTTTTAAATCTTGTAGCTTTAATTTTAACAGTGGCTGAGAAAATGTCTTAATGACTGTGTTTTTTTCTCCTAGCTTTGATCTGACAGATATCCAGGACTTATCTTGTTTGTAGACAGATCTTGTACTCTCAGAAAAGATGGCTCACTCACATCAACATTTTCTCTTGGCACAACAGATAAAATCCTGCTTAGAGGACAATTAAATGGAAATGTGTCTGCTCAACTTGCAGAACTGATAGCAATCACTGAAGCATATGGATAAAACAGTTAATATTTTCATAGACTCATGTTATGCTTATGTAGTAATTCATGAGTTTGGGACAGTATAGAGAGAAAGAGAACATTTGTCATCATCAGTTTCTGTCATTAAATGTACTGCCCTTAAGACTATTGCTATTACATTTTAAAAGAGAATTTTCTGCAGATATTGAACTAAACAGACACATTATAACTCTATTTGGGATTTAATTTTGTAGCCATTTCAAACTGAAAGTGTTCCGTATCATTGCAAGATGCATTATCTTTTCAGGAAAATGCTGGAGACTCCAGAAAGGTAAGGTGGCTATGTGATTGCTACTGCCATTCATTGGACTTTTTTATGGCATCATCCAGGTGAAGGGCTAGTAGCATCATACTCATTTTTATCACAATTGATTTGAGTGTTTCATTTTCTCTCCCTTGGAAGGAAAAACAAATTGCTCATGTGCCAAGTTGCCACACTACTGATTTACCTCTACTTCCAGAGTTATCTAGCATACATTTAGTATATGACAGGAATGCATTTAGTATAACGTTAGAATTACCTATTAAACTAGCTATATATGTATAACAGCTGTGCAAAAAATGAGCATGACTGTTCAGTATCGTCTCTGGGATAGTAAAGTATTGATAAAACAATGTTTCTGTATTGTAAAGACTTATTTCTGTTCTACAGCAGATCTATCCCTAAATAGCATCGTCTCAACAGGCTGTGTAAAACTGCTCAATAATAGATGTTTCCGCAAATGAATATGACAAGAAACAACTGTATAAAAAGATCAACTTGCCAAACATTAGTGTGTGCATAAAAGCTGGAACTAGATTCCTAATATAAAAGTTGTTATACATAAAAGGTGGGAATAATAACTTTTGAACATAAAAGGTGGGAATAATAATGTTTGAACATAATGATGCATCTGATGTTGTAAATCTATATTCATTCCTTACTGTTAAGACTTCAGTTCTGTCCTCAGAACCGACACGGCTGGTACCAAGCTCGTGCCCGCCAAAAACTCTCAGCTAAGTCCTACCTACAATGCCCCTCTCATAGACTCTTCAGATCTCGTTTGCCGCATTCCTCGTCAGATGTGCCAAGCCTTCTCTCAGCTAAACGTTAGCTTTTTGTGTTTTTTTTTACTCTAGTGTTTCTAGGATGGTTTCTTTTTGTCGTCTAAAGTTATTTTCCATCTCTCCGTCTTCTTTTCCTGACTAAGCCCTACCCACTACCTCGGTAGTTCTTTTGTACCATTGTTGGTACTACTCCCTCTCTCCCTGTCTAGTAGGCCCTCCTCTTACCTTTTGGCCTTTCTCAGTATCATTGTTGGTACTCTTTCCTGCTATCCTTTAAAAAAAAAAAGTAGTGCCTTCTTTCACTGTCTATCTCTTGTTGCTAGTTAAAGTTTGTTGTGTGGTTATACTTGTGTGTTACAATGGAGGATAAGGCCAAGCTTGGGTTCAAGCAGTGTGATAAGTGTGGGCATAAGTTGCCCAATTCTGACGGTCACGCCCAGTGTGTTTACTGTTTGGGCATTGACCACCTTAATGTTTCTTGCTACATTTGTTCTAGCTTCAGCAACCGTACGTTGGCTGAACACAAGAACAAGCTTATTCTTAAGGGTATGCTAAAGTCACCCTTTGGGGAGGCTCTTTCTGGGATGGAGTTCTCACCACCTCTTAAGCATAAAGATGTAAAAAAGCATCAGGAGAAACAGAGTCTTTACGTTCCGACATCTCCGTCCTCAGAACTGAGTCGACAGCAGGCTTCTCCCGCACCATCGGCACAGACAGCTTTGGCACCAGGGTCCCTGTCTTCTCCCTCACTGTCCCCTTTGATTTTGACTCAGACTCCTTCCACTGTACCAACATTGGCACTATCCCTTGCGGTGCCAACTTTGTTTGTGACACAGGCTCCAACTACTGTACCAGCATCGGCACCATCCCTGGCCACGGTGCAGACATCTTACATGGCTCCACTGGTAATGACTTTTTCAGTTCCGAAGGTCGAGCACCTTCCCAGAACTAGGTACTCTCCATCCCTTTTTGAGACAGCAATTTAGTCCTTTTCTTGAGAGACCAGACTCCACATCATCAGCATCCTTCAGATCCACCAGGAGTCTTTTGGAACAGGATGTAGTGAGGGTTGTGGACCAGCTTCTGGCAGCTAGAGGATTAACCACCCAGACCAGGTCTTCCCTCCCCCTTAGAGCAGAAGCATATTCTCCTGTCTATCCTCCTTCGACTTCCGTATGGGTTTCGGAGACTTTGGTACTGATGGCCATACTGTCTCGGGACCAACAGCGGAGGCTTCCCTGTCAGCACTGATTACTCTTGGTGCCATGGCTCCTTTGGAACTGGGGCACTCTCAGAGCAGTGTTTGGGCTGCACCTAGTTCAGCACTAATTTTTTTCTGTGGTGCCGTCTACAGCCATGGCTCTCCCGGCAGCTGCTGGTCCTCTTGGAGTTCCTCACCTGGTGGCGGGCTCCTCGGGGTGGGGTGTGACCCCGGTTCCGAGGTCGTTGTCCTCATTTCTGGGCTCCCATCCCTCCTTGGGTGGGCCTGCTTTCCAGGTGATGGAGAGGGTCCTTGCTTCAACAGGCTCGCAGTTGACACCATTGGCATTGGAACCAGAACCCCCCCTCTAGCTTTTAGCTGTCCCACCCTCCTACTCTGGAACCTCGAGCACAGGAGTCGCAAGACCAGCCCTTCAAGGGAACCCTTTCTCCAGAGTCCTCCTCAGAAGATCCCACTGGGGAGCCACCCCAGAAGAAACTTTGCAAAAGGAAGCATCTTGATTCCCCTGAGGAATCCATCAATGAAGACACAGATTGTGATGAGGGAGAAGGGTCCCCATGGTTTCCCCTGGAAGACTTCTCATTTGGAAACATTCTCGAGATCCTCAAGCAGAGGGGGAGATTGGAAGCCCTCCAACCCTTCTTTGGAGGAATCTATGTTCTTGCAGGCTTTCCATGCTCAGCCATCTACTTCCTGGGTGACCCCCATCTGCAGATGAGCTCATTTGACTTATTGTGCAATGTGCCTGGAAGGCCCTGGACAACATAGAACCCATCCCCTGGAGGCCAGATAAAATTTTGTCCACCCCGAAAGACAAGCCCAATTGTGAAAATTGTGATTCCATGGTCATGGTGGCAGCCACCAAGTGGGAACTGGCGGAAGATAGTTCCACTGTTCATCCACCAAACAGGAAGTCTCGGGCTATGGATAAACTGGGGAAGCAAACCTACGCTTCAGCGACCTTTGCCATCTGGTCACTGAATTACCTGGCACACTTTACTTGCCTCTAAAGAGACCTAATTTCAGAAATGTCTGCCTCTTTGGCGGAGGTACCCTAAGGAAGTGCGTGATACTGTTGCCTCTCAAGTTAGCTACTTTGGAATCAATCTTGAACTCCTCGATGTGCTTGATTTCTCACACTACCGAGGGGGCAACTCAAGCAGCCATATCTTGCATCGTTATGAGACTGCATGCTTGGATGCATTTGTGTGACTTCACAGACCCCTTTAAATCTTCCTTTGTCAAGGCGCCTGTTGACAAATCTTCCCTTTTTGGTCCCAAAGTAAGAGACGCACTTTCATGTAGTGAGAAGGGCAAAAGACCTCATCCGCTGTGGGCATATGTTTTTCCACCCCCCCAGAGGTCCTACTCCTAATCAGAGGGGAGGAAAATTGTGATTCAAGAAGTCCCAAGGATCTTTTCATGATACTTGTGATGAGCAATCCCCCTGGGGCAGAGGGGGCAACTCATCTCAAAGTCTCCTCTTTTGGGGCAGAGGAGATCCGTGTAACCAGGGTGCTAGGGATTCCTTCTCTGGCTGACCCTTCCTGCACTCCTGAACAGCGGCCTGGTTGCTTTCCTCTGGAAGCAGTCGGGGTCGTTTTTCTCTGCACCTACAGGCCTGGCAACTCGTAACAATGGATGCGTGGGTGCAGAGAATAATATCTAGAGGCTATTATATCCTATTTGACCTCACTCCCAGACCCGTAAAATGAATCCCCGATGTCCCACCCAGTCAGAAGGAGGCCGCAGCCTTAGAAATTGAAAAGCTGCTAAGAAAAAGAGTCATCCAACCAGTCCCACCAGACCAAAGAGGATCCGGCTTTTGCTCTAGGTTTTTTTTAGTGCCATAAAAGACAGGGGACTGGAGACCAATCCTGGATCTCCGCCTAATAAACAAATTTATCAAACCTCTGGTCACGGTTCAGTCCATTTTCCCCTTTCTGGGGAAGGACAAATGGATATGCTCTATAGACCTCCAGGATGTTTATTACCACATAAAGATAGACAAACACTCCCAGAGATTTCTCCGCTTCCGGCTGGGAGCCAGTCATTGTCAGTTCAGGGTACTGCCCTTTGGTCTCTCAACAGCCCTCAGAGTGTTCAAATGTATGGCAGTCGAAGTAGCTCATCTCTGACTACAAGGATTTCAGGTGTTTCCATATCTAGACAATTGGCTCCTTACCGCCATGACCAGGGAGCTTCTTATTCCCAGTCTCTCTTACACTCAAGGCCTTGCTTTTCACCTAGGTATCACGAGCAACATGGACAAATCACATATCTCCAACAAAAGCACTGGAATTCATTGGAGTGATCTTCGATACAACGTCCTGTCAAGCTTCCCTTCCTCCTCACAGGCTTTCAAAAATAAGAAACCAGATTCAAGTCCTCCTCCCACAGACATTTGTACCAGCACACTTTGTACTACAACTACTGGGCTCTATGTCAGCAACCATTACCTAAGTACCATTGGCGAGATTGCACATGAGACTATTACAGTGGCTCCTTTCATCACAATGGTTGATCTTAACTCACCCACTCGACCACATGATACGCTTTACTAATCTTTGCAAGAAAGAAATGCTTTGGTGGATGGAGCCAGAATCAAATCTTTGGTGTCGACCATTCTGTCTTACCCAGCCCAGGGCCATGGTGGCCACGTACGCTTCCCTGTTAGGGTGGGGGGGGGCATTTCCAGGGAAAGACAGTCCAAGGCACCTGGTCCCCCATGGAGGCCAATTTGCACATAAATGTCCTGGAATTGTGGGCAGTTCTGTTAGCATTGCAAGCGTTCCACACATCTCTTCCTTCCGGGACCATTGCAATTCAATCGGACAACATGTCAGTCATCTGGTACATCAACAAACAAGGCAGAACCAGGTCTTACCCCCTGTGTCGGGAAGCCATGAGAATTTGTCATTGGGCGATGGCTTCCAACCACTTTCTCATAGCAACACACATTCTGGGAGTTCCAGCCTTATTGCGGACAATCTGAGCAGGAACATTTTGATGCCTCATGAATGGTCCCTCAATCCTATAATAGAGGATCAGATCATCCGCCATTGAGGCAGGTCGACTGCGACCTGTTTGCTTCTCCCCTAAACAACAAATGCAGAAGCTATTTTGCCCTCAACCCCCTCAGGGGGAGTCACCGAGGGATGCTCTGACTCACAATTGGCCCCCTTGTCTACTGTATGCCTTTCCCCCATTTCCCCTCATCACAAAATTTCTACAGAAAGCTCAAAGGTTGAGAAGCAAAGTGGTCCTCATTGCCCCTTATTGGCCCCATCAAGTCTGGTTCTCATTCCTGTGGCCTCCCCTGATTCACAGCCCATGGATCCTGTATCAATCCCAAGGTCTGCTGTCTCATCCTCAGGGACTAATTCACCCCAATCTCCACAGCCTCAAGCTCACAGCTTGGTTTCCCCACTTCCGATGGTTGCCAGGCTACTTGATATTTCATCCCCTGATTGTGGGATCCTTCTGGCTTTGCACAAACCGTCCACCAGAAAAATGTATTCCAGTAAGTGGACTAGGTTCTCTTGATGGGTCAAAGAACATAACATAGACCCCTTTTCCATGCTTACTCAGAAGATCCTTCAATACCTCACTACCCAGTTGCACACAGGAGCTTCAGCATCGACATTTACAGTGCATTTAGCAGCTATTGCAAACTTTCACAATGGAATTGACAATTCATCTGTTATGTCACACCATCTATGCAAAACCTTCATGAAAGGGGTTTTACATATTAAACCTCCTGTCAACCCTCCTTTAGAACCATGGGACTTGACATTGGTGCTTCAGTTGTTAACGAGTCCTCCATTCAAGCCTTCTTATTCCTGTGATATCAAATTTTTGTCTTGGAAAACTACTTCTAGTAGCTCTTACCTCAGCGAGAAGAGTATCTGAGTTGCAGGCCTTGAGTGTCAAGAGACCTTACTTGATTTTTCATAGGGAAAGAGTATCCCTACATATTGACCCCTCCTTTTTGCCAAGGTCATTTCTGTTTTTTCCATTAATCAATCTATTGACCTACCGGTTTTCTTTCCCACACCATTCAAATAGAGGGGAATACCTTCTGCATACCCTCGATGTTCATAGGTAACTTTGTTTCTACTTGGACAGAACTAAATCTTTTAGAAAAATGGATCAATTGTGGCCTTTGCAGGACCCAGAAAGGGTAAGCCTGTTTCCAAAATTACTTTATCTTCTTGGTTCAGGAGGCTCACTCTACTAGATCGATGGCTACTTCACTGGCTTTTCATTCCAGAGCCTCTATGGATGATATCTGCGCAACAGCTACTTGGGCAAGACCTCATACCTTTATCACTCATTACAGATTGGATCTGACCTCCAGGGGACAAGCATCTTTTGGTTCTATGGTGCTCAGGAATGCTCTTCCTTAGGGCCACCCAGGACTCAAGTAGCTAGGAGCTCGGTCCTAACAGTAAGGAATGAATAAAGATTTACAACATCAGATAAAGAAGTTATGTCTTACCATAACGTTCCATCTGTGTTGTAGATCTTTATTAATTCATTACTTCCCACCCTCCTTCCTCCTGCCTGGACTCCTGGTGGACTTTAGGATTTCCTTATTAGTTAAGGCATCTGCTCAGACAGAGCCTCCTGCTATCACTATTATTACTTCTATACTATAATGGCGGGCAAACTCAATCTGAAGAGTCTATGAGAGGGGCATTGTGGGTAGGTCTTAGCTGAGAGTTTTTGGTGGGCATGAGCTTGGTACCAGCCCTGTTGGTTCCGAGGACAGAACAAAAGTCCTAACAGTAATGAATGAATAAAGATCTACAACACAGATGGAATGTTATGGTAAGACATAACTTATTTTTTTGTATTATCTTTAAACGTTAATGGTTTTAACATATATATATATATATATATATATATGTGTATATATCTATATGGGAACACTACTAAATCTCGAACTTTTGAAATCTCGAATTTCAAAAGCTTGAGACCATGTAGCCGAAACCGTACATTACCGAAAGACCAGAAGCGCGAAATTCAAAATCCCGATGGTAAGGGATTTTGAGTTAGCGCTCTGGTGTTCGTTCAGGTAAGTATGTGTGTGTAAGTGTGTTTGTGAGGGGCTTTAGTGTGTGTGTGTGTGTGTGTGTGTGTGTGTGTGTGTGTGTGTGTGTGTGTGTGAGGGGCTATAATGTGTGGTTGTAAGTTTGCCTTGTGTGTATGTCTGTGCGATCTTGGAGTTGGAATATTAAAGTCGGGGGGTGTGGGGGGCACAGCCCCCCACATGGAGGGGTGCAGGGGGGTGAAGCCCCCCTGCTTAACTTTAGTGTAGGGTGGTTTGTTTGGTTATGGGGGGAGGCTGTGTATATGTTTGTGTGTGTGCTGTATGTATGTAGTACTTTCTCGATTTTGAATTTCGCGCTTTTAACATGTCGGTAATGTGGGGTTTAGGGATTATGGTCTCGGTATTGTGGGCTTCGGGATTGTGTAGTTTCGGTATTAAGTAGTGATTCCATATATATATATATATATATATATATATATATATATATATATATATACATACAACAAAGAAAGGGTAGTGAACTTGAGTAAAAAATGTAGAGTGCAAATAGCTATGCTACAGGAGACACATTTGGAAAGAACTGAACTTGTGAATTTGATAAAGAAAGTTTTTCGGGAAGGTTGTTCAGCACAATAGCTGGGACAAAGGAAAAGATGAGTACTTACATTGATTGCAACAGGAGCTCCAATTTTGATAGAAGAGGATAAAAATGATACAAATTATAGATTTGAAGTACTAAGGGGCTACTGGCAAGGGAGGAAGTTTACACTGGCATGTATTTATATTCCACTTAAAACTCCTATAATGGAGCTTAAGAAAATTCTGGGATAAATAATTAACTTTCAGCAGGAAATAGTACTTATAGGTTGGGACTGGAATTTGATTTGCAGCAATGAATGTGTCTGGAGAGCCCAGAAGGCAAAATATAACAAAAGGGGGTATATTGTTGAAGAAATGTATGAAAATATTTGGCATAGAAGATATGAATTCAATAGTAGGAGTTTGGACTGAATTTATATGTTATTCTCCAAGATACAAAAAACTGGGCTAAGCTGTACAGAACGTAAATTTCACAGGAACATGTGTATTTAATTGAATGTTTTGATAGGTGTTCAATAACCATTTCGGATCATGTGCCAATAATAACTAAAAAAATGCATGAAATAAAATATACTGATGCTTTCTCACCTATCTGTTGAAAAGAGAGGAATTTAAGGAATGGGTAATTATTTGAGAGTCATTACAGAAGATAGAATTTTCTTCTGGAAATACAGCTAGGGAGTAGGATAAAATTAAAGTGGAGTTTAAAAATAGGGTGGGAATAAAAGAGAGATTTGGTTAAGAAGTAACAAGAATTATTTAGAGGGACTGACAAATGTTAAAGTATTGCAGAATAGGGGGAATCTCAAAGAAAAAGAACAGGAGTAATTGTAGAATGCTAAACAGAAAATAAGGGATTACCTCATTAATATGCATGAGTTTAGAAAGATTGCTGTTAAGCAACTGTTATTATTAAAAAAAAAAAAAAAAAACAAAAAAAAAACACCAGAGGACAAAAATTTTTAGCAGAGCAACTCGGGAAACAATAAGTAGAAAGGTTTGTCGCCAAGCTTAAGGAGCATATAATGAATATAAGAGATCCTGCAGAGGTACTAGAAATATTTCAGAAATATATGGAAATCAAGAAAAGGTACAAATAAAAATGATATTCCTGTGGAAGTTTGGAAGCTAGGAGGGAAAAAAAAACTGCTAATGATCTGGAAGGTTTTGTTTAACAGTATTTTAAGTGGATGAAAAACACCAGCATCCTGGAGGAAAGGGGTGGTGGCTGTAATACCTAAAGAGGGTAAAGAACCATCAGATTCAGCTTCATATAGCCCCCCTTTCAATCCTAAGCCATGAAAGTGTTTATGTCTATAGTGGCTAAAAGAATAGCAAAGGTGGTGCCAAAATTGATAGATATGGATCACTGTAGTCCTTTGGAGGGGAGGTAAACATTTAACAACATTAACAGAATGCTGATGGTCCAGATGGAAGCAGAATGTAAGAAAATACCACTGTTGTTGGTGAGTCTTGATGCAGAGAATTTGACAGTAAGCTGAGACTTTATGAGCAGGAAAGTGGAAGCATTTTCATTCCCTGATAACATTATAAGGTTGATTCGGAGGATGTATGCGGGATCAGAGGTGAAAATTAAAGGGGGTGGGTTCCTCTCTGAAGATTTCTTTTTGAGCAGAGAAACCAGTCAGGGGTGTCTTTGTTCTCCTTTGTTATTTGCATTATCTTTAGAACAACTGGCCAAGAAAATAAAGGACTCAGAAATTAAAGGACATAATTGGTATGGTAATTGAGAAAAGTTGTTTTTATTTGCAGATTATATTATTTTGTACCTGATTAAACCAGAAAAGGACATCTCGACATACCTCTCAACTGTACAAATTTTCACAGAATGTCCAGATTTTTGCCTCAAATTTTTGGTCTGTTTCTCATAAAATTGTGGTTTTCTGGCAAGTCTTTGAGGGTTGAAGTCAGAAAATGACAGACATTTAAGTTTCAGGCTTCGTACCCATCAGAAAATTCATGTTAATGCAAAACCTGTTATTCTGTTAACTTTCTATGTTTGTAAGAGCAATATTTAAAAAGTATCCCTATTTTTATGGCTTTGTCCAGATTTCTTGCTCTAAGAGGTAAAGAGGTATGCATCTCAGTCTTGTAGAACATTCTGGGACCGTTTCAAGACTTTTTGGAATATGAAACTAATGAAGATATTTTACAGGTATAGCCTTTGTTTTATGCACCCACACATGAACTGGTTTAGCAATACCAATATTTATGGAGACATGACAAAATTAAGTTTTTGTTTGTGTCTTTCGGCTTTTCCCAGTTAGGGGTCGCCACAGCGGAACTCCGGTCCGCTAATGATTGGCAGTAGATTTTTACGTGCTGGCTTGCCGGGCCTAACGCACAACCTTCAATGAAGGAACGCCCATTCACTCCTGTCGCCACACAGAAGCCGCTCTACTGAGAATCGAACGGGCAACGTCTAACTGTGAGGCGACAACGCTACCGCAGCACCACCACCGCAGACATGACAAAATTAAGTACTTGGGAGTATTGGGTAAAAGGAATTCTGTAATGGTAGCTAAGGATATATGGGAAAATTCTGAACAAAAGATAATACAAAAACCGAGGAACTGTAAGCTCTTGTTTAGGGATAGCAAGATACAAGCAGTGAAGATGTTTTAATCTCCTTAGTTTTATACACAGATCAGGCATATTTTTATCAACCAGAGGAAAAGTTGTGGATAGCAGTTAAAAAAGAGTTGAAAGATTTTATCTTAGCGGGGAAGAGGGCAAAAGTCATCTAGGATAAGTTGATACTTTCAGTAGAACATGGTGGTTTGGGATTACCTAATTTGAAGGGACATTACAGTTAAGGCTCCTATATATATATATATATATATATATATATATATATATATATATCACAAGCATAAAGCTATAATTCAAAGTGGAAAGAAATGATAATGAAGCGGGGGGGGTCAAGAAATAAGGAGAGAGTGTGATTTTGGATGCATATCCTTAATAAGAATATCAGTAGCCATAAAGAATATTGTGTTCATAAAGTAACAGAAAGTATTCTAAGAACTAAGCCATCATGGGAATGGAGAAAGATTCTGCTGATAGACATGACTGCAATTAGGGGTATAGAGAATAGGCAACAGCATGCAGAAATTACTGGAGAAAACTGGCAAAAAAAAAACAAGGTATTGGCAGCAGATAATTAGAGATGGAAAGGTAATAGAATGGGAAGACACCAAGAATACATTTGGACCGGAGGCTAGCGACTGCCTTCCCTAGCAATGATTGATATCAGAGAAAAGCAACAAGAAAGGGATTGAGGAATCCTGAGTGAAACACCTGCACTGGTAGAGTTTTTAATTGAATCTAGAAGAGAAATTGATGTTAGAAAAGGTGTAATTAGTAGGGTATAAAAATATTGCCTGATAACTATAGGAATCTATCAGAAAAGGTTAGAAAAGATTGGAAAAGGGGTCATATAAGCAATTCACAAAGAAACAATGGGAAGATGGAGCTTGTTGTGTCTTTCGGCTTATCGGTTAGGGGTCGCCACAGCGGAACTCCGGTCCGCTAATGTTTGGTAGTGGATTTTTACGTGCTGAGTTACCAGCATTGATGCACAACCTTCAACGAAGGCATGCCCATTCATGCATGCCTCCACACAGAAGACGCTCTAACTGAGAATCGAACGTGACAACATCTTGCTGTGAGGTGACAGTGCTACCACAGCACCACTACTGTGGACCTAATGGGAAGATGGAGGTATAGTTCCCAAATATGCAACAAAAGTTGAAAGACTTTGGATTTTTGCTCAGAAGTGTTTGCACTGGTATTTCTGTACCCCCAAGCAGACTCCAAACAAAATTTTCTTGGGTAGCTTGCAAATGTTGGAGTTGTGATGGGGAAGAAAGATGTAATTGGAAACATAGTTTTTGTAATTGTAATGAGTTGACTGCCTTCAAAAATACCCTACAGACTACTCCTGTCAGAAATACTGGGTGCGCAAATTGGTGTAACTAATGAAATTATTTTTTCAGCTGTGATACAGGATCTAGGTGCGCAAATTGGTGTAACTAAGGAAATTATTTTTTCAGCTGTGAGACAGGATCTGAATTGCCTAGACATAGTACTGCCATGCTAAGTTTAATTCTGGTGGCTGCAAAAAAAAATTACTAGAAGATCAATATCAAAGTCTAAATTAACTGTGTTTGAAGTATTGAATATTGTATCACAGGTAAAAGAACTGGAAGTGGGATCTGTAGTAGAGGTAGTAGGAAATTACATAGAAAAAAATTGAAATTGTGGGAACAGTACATGCAGAATAATGTTTTGGAGGAGGGATAGTAAGGTTTAAGGGATGACAGACTTGATCGATTTATGTAATGTTGAATTGCTGATAAATATACAGAAGAATATATGTGATGTATACTGTTTGCAACTGGGAATGTGTTAATATGGTTTGTTTCCTTTTATATGAATGTATTTTGCCTTGTCTTTAGTGATAGTTCAGTAGTGTTAAAAAGAAGAAGAAAAAAAGACTTTTCTGATGGAGTCTTCAACTATCCATCAATAAACTGCCTGACTTACACTGACAATGGTCGGTATGACTAGTACTTTCTTGACATTATCAATGCTAACCTGCTTTCAGAAATAGTTAACCATCTTACTAGGGACCCCAATGCTCTTAAATATGGCCACTTCTTGCACAGCTTCATCTGTAGCATCATGTCTTGTTAAATCAATTGTCTTGTTAAATCAATCCATAATTTACTGACCTTTTCCTTTAAAACTAGTAGTACTTCCCCTGTAAATAGCTTTGTGTTAAGGATTTCCTCAAAAGCAAACCTTCAGTTGCTTAATGACTTAAATGCTGCAGTAATTCTCCCCTGAATAATTGTATTGCTAAAGCTGCTACATATTCCTCTGATTTCTTTACCATGTCAAGAAGTAAAGAGCTAACACCCAAAAATGTTTAGAGCTAGTCCATAGCAATACTAAATTTCTGACCCAAAGGAAATAGCTAATATCCTAGCTAACAAATTTAGTACAAATTTTAGTCCACCCACAGTTATAGCTATCCCACAGGTTTCACAATCCTAGCCACCACCTTTAATTCCTATGAAAGAAGTTCTGTCAGCCCTTTCATAAACTGAGAATACTTCATCCATGATCCCTGATAATGTACCAGGTTGCCTGATTATTAGTGCCAAACATGGCCTTTCTGAACCCCTACTTAAACTCTAAGCCTGAAAACCCAAATGGCTCACATAGTGGTGTAATATCAGGAACTATAAAAAGTATAAGGACCAGCAATTGTCACAGAAAATGTTTATTAAAAAAGAAAAAGCAATTAATGGTCAAGTGTTTTCATCCCTGGCAATGAGACTTTTTCAGAACCATTCAACTACTACTAAAATCAAGTTTAAATTCATTTCCATCTTATAATTACATCATTAATTACAATTGTAATTTAATTAAAAATTCAATTACAGATATCGATTTAAAGTTACAGACTCAAAATCTGGGTAGAACACCTTCTGAAACACTAAAATCATAATAAAAATTAATGAAATCATTCGTGAAGATGAAAAAATGGAATAATTAAAATTATAGAGGGTGAAAAAACAAGTTTGAAGAATTTGCTTTTCCAGTCTCTCTCTTATTAATATTTTATAACTGACTCTAATTGATTGTTACAGTTGTCATGCAATGTTTTATATATGTTACCATTTGTTTTTTTTTTAACAGCAGATTCTCTTCTTGAGTCTACTAAAACCCCCACAGAGCATGTTTTTCATTTTAAGATTCCCCTATCCTGTTCTCTTTGCCTATACTCCATCAATCCCTGGTAGGGAAAGCAGTCTCTGACCAGCAGTCCAAATGTCTTCTTGGCATCATCCCACTCTATTACCTTGCCCTCTCAAGTTATTTGCTCCCATTACGTTAGTTCCTTTGCCATTTTTCTCTCGTAAATTCCAGTCCCAGCTTACCGATTTTCTGTACCCCTACTTGCAGTCATCCTTTTTGACAATATTGCCTTTCTCCATTCTCATGTTGGCTTAGTTCTTAGAATACTTTCTGCTATTTTATGAGTATAGTATTCTGTGGTTGTTATTCTTCTTAAGGATCTGCATCCAAAATTCCATTCTCTTTCTTGAACCCCCCCCACACCGCCTCATCATCACCACTTTTCATTTTTAATTATAACCTTTGTGTTTTAGTAATATTAATTTTACAAATTTAACAAATGTAAAAAAGTGTGTGTGTGTGTGTGTGTGTATATATATATATATATATATATATATATATATATATATATACACACACACACACACACACACACACATCTGGGCCTTTATTGTGTAGTTCTAAAATATGTCTTCAAATCAGGTAATCCTAAATCAACTTCACTGGCTGATAAAAATATGCCTGAGAAGTATATAAAATTAAAGAGACTAAAAAGATTTTCACAGCTTATATCTTACAACCCATATGCATAAATAAGAGCTTCCACTTTCCCAGTTTTTATATTATCTTTTATTTAGTCTCTTCCCACCTATCCTTGGTTGCCATAACAGAAGCCTTTTTAATCCAGACTCCGAAATACTTAAATTATTGCTCGACTGTTGTGTTTGGATCCAGCCCCTAAGTCCGACTCAACTTCTTCCAGATTGTTGGATTCCTGAACTTTCGAGCTCCTCCCTTTACCCATAATGCCCCACCAGTCTAACATACCTCAGATCTCATTTGCCACCACTGAGAACAGGCTTGGATTAAGAGCTCTTGAGCATTAGCAGTTATTTAGTAAATAGTTATCTTTTAGGTGAGTTTAATTTTTTACTTTTTTCTCATCTCTCATATTTAATTCTGTAAACCTCTCTTGTGCACTTATTATTATTATTATTGCTTCCCTTTTTTTTCTATGCGATAGGCCTTTTTTCTCTTAATCCTCGAGTACCTGTTAATACCATCTTTGGTAGTCTTCCTTTCTTATATTATTTATAGTACTCCTTCATACCATTGTTGGTAGTCTTTCCTTGTCTATTATTTCCCCTTTATATGCCTTTCTAAAATAAATAAATAAATAAAAATCCTATCTTTTGTACAGATAACTACTTAACTCTAATTCTTTATTATTGTTCTAAAAAACATCGGCCAAGCCTTCCAGTTTCCAAAAATGTGTATCTTAAGGGCAAAAGATTCCAAACTCTGACACTCACACAGAATGTATGTACTATTTAGGCCCAAAACACCTAGATGTAGATTGTGACATTTGTGCTGGATTTAATTCCAGAGCATTGATTGACAGTAAGAATAAACATCCTACTGGGGTCTTTTTCCTTCCAAACACTCTACTCTGGACACTCTACTCTGATTGCTGAGGCTCAAACTCCAAAAAACAGGACAAAAAGGATTTATGTAAAAGGTCTCTAGTTCGTCCTTCCACCTTGACGTCGATTTTAGCTCCTTCATCAGAGCCACCAGCTAAACTTTTGAAAAAGTTGGATCTCACCACTTTGGATTCAAAACCAAGACCCATACTCTTTCTTTGCTTTCAGAGCTTATCCCTTCCAAGTTATCATCACCATTCCCTGAACAGTCATACAGAAGACATTGTAGGCCCTCTTCAACAGCCTCATCTCTTTGATCCTCCAAGAACCTCTCCTAAGTGGATGTGGATAGGATGATGAGGAAGTTCCTCAGGATGCAGATTCAAATGGGAGTCCTTTCACCTCCAACTCCATTGGGTCCTGAGATCCTTCATAGAACTTCACCACCTTTTAATTTCTCCTTCTCTGATCTGTTCTTCAGTTTCAGAGCCATTGGATCCAAAATCCTGGGGGTGCTTCTACCTTGGATCCTATGACCATTGTTTCTTTGACTCTAGTGGTTGCTGTGAGTTGACAACCACCAAGTACCTTAGAACTGGAAGACTCTTGGAACCAAAGCGTTGACACCAGCTCTGGGTTTTGGAATCGACTCAGAAGTTGTCAGAGCCATCTCTTCCCCTTGGAGGCTCAGCGTTACCTCAGTTCTGACTCCTTTCTCAGGTAGGGTGCCTTCGGGATGTTGGGAGCTGACAATCCGAGAGAGTCTATTTTCAGATCCATTGGTTTCTGCTACCCTAGGTACCTCCATTTTCGAGGCAGTGGAGGGGCTCTTCTATGTTTAGAGAACAAATGACTCTCATCTTTGGATCAGAATTCCTTATTCCATTCGGTTTTGCATCCTGAATCTCGATCATCCCCTCCACTAGGGTTGCCAGTCCAAGCTAGTCTGCAGTCCACCCATCAGGGTATCATTATCTTTTCTGACACCTCCTTGGAGCATCCCACCAAGGGGGTCCCTCAGAGGAAAACGTGCAAGAGGAGGCACTTCGACTCCCCACAAGAGTCTGTCACTGGAAACACTGATTTTGATGAAGGGGAAGGGTCCCTGAGATCACACCTGATGTCTCCTTTGGAGACATCTTAGAACTACTTAAACAAAGAGAGGGTTGTTGCCCCGATAACCCTTCCCAAGAAGAATCAGTGTTTCTGGAGGCTTTTTGGTCTGGCCCATCTACCTTCTGGGTGACTCCAAACAGCATGATGTTATAGATCTGGTCTTTCTGCAGATGTGAAAGAAACAGGACACCATCGAGCCTATTCCCAAGAGACAAGACAAATTCCTTGAAGCTACAAAAGATCATCTACACTGGAATAAAGGAGTACCAGTTGATGGAGTGGCTGTTGCTGTAGCCGTGAGAAAGGAACTAGTGGAACAGAGTTCCTCTGCCATCCCCCTAACAGGGAGTGTAGGGTATTGGACAGGTTTGGAAAGCATGTCTGTACATCAGTGACCTTCGTTTTAAGGTCACCAAATTGTTTGGCATATTTTACCAGACTTCAAAGAAATTTGATCAAGGAGCTTACCATATCTCTTCTGGAATCCATGTCCTCCGAGGAAGGGAATACCATTCATTCACAGTTGGCTACCTTTTAATCAATATCTAATTCATTCTTGAGGTTAATCTGTCATGCTGTGAAAGGTATCTCATGGGTGATGGGTTCAGGCACTTCCATTAGGAGACATGTCTAGATGCATGTGTGTAATTTTGCTGAGCCATTTAAATGTTCTTTCATCAATGCACCTTTTGACAGAACCTCACTGTTTGGCTTCAAGATAAAAGACACACTCTCCAGATGTGAAAAAGAAGGAATGACTCCATCTAATTTGGATGTATGTTTTTCTGCTCCTCAAAGGTCAATTCTAGGAACCAACATGGTGGTAAAACGATGTGGTTCAAAAATTCCCAGGGCCCCTTTCAGGATTCACATTGAGATAGTTTCCCCAGGGGCAGAGGGGGGGGACTCAAATGGAGGATGCCACCCCTGTGGCAGAGGTGGTCCTCATAACTAGTGATCTAGAGATTCCTTCTCCGACAGATCCTATTATTGCTTCTGAATGATGGCCCCACTGTCTCTGGAGGCAGTTGGGGGTCATTTATCCCTGCACCAGAAAACCTGGCTAAATATCAAAAAAGATTTATGGGTGCAGAGGGTAATATCCAGAGGTTGTTCAGTACTATTTTCCAACTCCCTCCAGCAGTTCCAAAGAAGATCCCCGATGTTACATCCAGTTACAGGGAAGCAGCTTCTCTAGAGGTAAAAAAGCTGCTAGAAAAAAGAATCATACAAAAGGAACCCAGACCAGAAAGGATCCTGAACTTATTCAAGATTCTTTTTGGTGCCAAAAATGACAGGAAACTTGAAACCAAATTGGATCTCAGCAGACTAAATCAGTCTGTTCAGTATACAAATTCTGGATGGTCATGGTTCAGCTCATTCTGCCTTTTCTGCACAAGGACTACTGGATGTGTTCAATAGATCTTCAGGATGCATATTATCACATCAAAATGAACATATGCTCCAGAAGATACCTATGCTTCCAGCTGGGAGCTAGTCATTATCAGTTCAGAGCACTGCCCTTTGGTCTCATCATAGCCCCCAGGGTGTTCACCAATGCATGGCAGTCGTAGCAGCTCATCTGAGACTGCTGGGATTTCATGTATTTCCATATCTGGATAATTGGCTCCTGACTGCTCCAACCAGGCATCAACGTATTCAAGAATGAGACTACTTACTCCAGCTGTGCTCCTATCTGGCAATATCAGTCAATTACAACAAATCTCAGCTCAAGAGTTTGGAATGTATTGGTGCTCGTCTGAATACAGTCACCCAAATAGCATTTCTTCCTCAACCTTGAATAGACACCATTCAATTCCAGGTCAAGAAAATAATTCAAAATTCTGCCCTTCTGGTATGACTGATACTTCAAGCCTTGAGATCCATGGCAGCAGCAATCACCCTTGTACTGCTTGCTAGATTCCATATGAGAATCTTTCAATGGACATTCGCCGCTCAATGGTCTGTTCTCAAGCACCCTTTATCTGTGCAAGTTAAAAATCACTCAAGCATGCAGAAGCAATCAACTCCATTAAGGTAGTCTTTTTGTTCTTCCTCAACCCAAGGCCACAGTGATTATGGATGCCTCTCAGCTTGATTAGAGGGGCAGTTCCTGGGAAGGACAGTTCAAGGCTCATGGTCGTCTCAAGAGGCCAAGATGCATATCAGTTTCCTGGAAATGAGAGCTATCCTACTAGTGTTATAGGCCTTTCAAAACACTCTCCCAGTCAGGAGTATTTCGATCCTGACAGACAATATGTCAGTAGTCTGGTACATCAGCAAACAAGGAGGAACCAGATCTTACTCTCTTTCTTGAGAAGCCATGAGAGCATGGCAATAGGAAATCTCTTCCAGTCAATTTCTGATAGCAATGTACATCCTGGGGAAGTCCATTGTAACTGCAGTCAAGTTAAGCAGGTTCATTTTAATGCCTCATGAGTGGTCTGTCAATGTCAACGTGGTGGAGAGAATATTCCATCAGTGTGGACAACCATGATGTGATCTATTTGCCTCTCCCCTCAACAACAAATGTAGCAGGTTCTTTGCCCTGATTCACCACTGGGGGAGTCACCAAGATATGCTGTCCTTCATGCTTAGCCCCCCCCCCCACTCTTTATGCCTAGTCCCCATTACCACTCATTCCCAAGTTTTTACAGAAAGCATCTTGATTGAAGAACATAGTTATCCTCATTGCCCCTTACTGGCCTTGTCAGATTTGGTTTCCCTTCCTCTGGCCTCATCTTCTACATTCACCATGGTTTCTGGATCTGATGCCAGACCTCCTGTCTCATCCAACAGACATCACTCACCCAGACTTAACAGGCCTCAAGCTGACCTCCTGGTTTCTCCAGTTGAATTGATTACTAGTCAGCCCAGGTTGTCATCCCCTGTCCATCACATTTTCTGTCTTTCCATAAGGCTTCTGCTTGAAACATTTACAAGAATAAATGGAACAGATTTGTTCTTTGGCCCCTAAACAAAAACTTGCATCCCTTTTCAGAAGTGATTTCAAGTGTCTTTGACTATTTAGCTACCATTTTCAATGAAGGTGCTAGTTCTTCATCTATTGTAGTACAACTAGCAGCCATTTCCAGCTTCCATCTGGGAGGAAATAATTCTACCTCAGCTTCCTCTAAACTTTGCAAAGACTTTCTAAGAGGAACTTTTTTATTTAGACCTCCATGGATCCTGCCCCTTATTGGGATTTAAACATCTTACTTCAGGCCTAGATTCAACCTCCCTTTGAAACTTTGGCCAAATCCAATCTAAAATTTCTGACCTGGAAAACTATTTTTTTAGTTGATATTACATTTGCTAAATGAGTGTCTGAACTTCAAGTATTGTCCTCTAAGACTCCTTATTTAGCTTTTCACAATGATAGGGTTTCTCTGTGATCCAGTTCATCCTTTTTACCAAAAATGGTTTCTGATTCTGATATTACTCAGGTCATTAATCTTCCAGTGTTCTTTCCAAATTTTTCAAACAAAGGTGAATATTTCTTGCATTTTTTTAGATGTACACAGACAATTACATTTCTACCTTCACATGACTAAGGATCTAAAAGTCTGAGCAATTGTTTGTTTCCTTTTCAGATTCAAAACTAGGCAAACCAGTATGTAAATTTACTCTGACCAAGTGGTTAACTGATTGTATTATATTTGTTTATCAAAATATGGGCTTAGATTTACCAAAACCACCCAGAGACCACTCCACCAGGTTTATGGTGACCTCATCAGCCTTTTTGTCCAGAACTACCTTGGATGATGTTGTGCAGCTGCAACATGGGCTAATCCTTATACTTGTATTGCTTATTAAAAATTGGATCTAATCTCTAGGAAAAGAGCAGACTTTCACTTGGCGGTACTCCGAATATACTTCCTTAGAGTCCTCCTGGGATTTAGGTAGCTGGGGACTCTGTCCCAACATTTGAGGAATGAATAAAAATGGACCACATCAGATTAAAAAGTTATGTACTCACCATAACGTTCCATCTGTTTTGTCCATTTTCATTCTTCCTCAACCTCCAAACCCCCCTGCCTTGTTCTACTCTTGGAAAGATCAAAGAGTATTGCAGGAACCTCTGTTCCTTCTTTGATCTCCAGTTTCCATTCTTTTCTTAATTCCCACTGCTTTGTTAGTCATATGGGCAGGTAACTAGAGCTGAGGTATGTTAGGTTGGTGGGGCATTATGGTTAAAGGGAGGAGCTTGAGAGCTCAGGAATCCCATGATCTGGAAGAAGTGCCCAAGTCAGATCTGAGGGTCAAATCTGAACCCAATAGTTGAGGAAGAATGAACATAGACAACACAGATGGAATGTTATGTTAAGTACATAACTTTTTATTTTATTTTGTCCCCATAAGTATGGGTATTACTAAACCAATTTGTGTATGGGTATATACATTATGGCTATAGCTTTTTTATCTTTGTTAATTTTATATCCCCAAAAAGACTTGAAACTGTCTCAAAATGTTCCGCAACACTGAGATGTCCTTTTCTGGATTTATCAAGTAGGAAATAAAATCATCTGCAAATAAAATCAACTTTTCTTGATGACCATACCAATTATATCCTTGCATTTCTACGTCCCTTAATTTTTTTGGCAATGGCTCTAAATATAAAGCAAATTAGAAAGGGTAAAGAGGACACCCTTTCCTGGTTCCTCTGATCAAACACAACTTTTCAGAGAGGAACATTCCCACTTTAATTCTTCCCTCTGATTCTTCATATATCCTATTAATTAACCTTTATTAATGTATCATGGAATGCTAGTGATTCCATTGCTCAACTCCTAAACCCCCAGCTTACTCTGCTGATTGTTTTCTCTGCATCAAGATCCACCAACAGCAGTGGTATTTTCTTACCATCTGCTTCCCTCTGGATTATTACTGTTTTATTAATGTTGTCAAATGTTTGCCACCCTGCCACAAAACCACATTGATCTATATCAATTGATTGTTGGCAACATCTTTGCCATTATTTTAACTAGTATACACAAAAAATACAAACACACCCCCAGCACCCCCCCTAAAACCTATTAACTTAATAACATACAAAACTATGTACATCTTCAAGTATTGAAGTTTTACCCTCCTAATAAGAGCAAATGTTCCAAAGTGACAGCCACGAACACACAGACTTGATATAATCTAAAAGAAAGGTTATCCATGCTAAAATACAGCTCTATTAAGTGCTGTCTGGCTTTGTCTTATCTTTATAGCTCTCTCAGCTGACACTTGAATGCTTTAAGAAAATGTTTCTTTAAGCCATTTCACTTTATCAGATAGTCTGCTAGAGACATGAGAACCAGACACAAAATTGTTTACTAGAAAAAAGCATTATAATATTCAGTATTCTTTTTCATTTACTTGCTTTCTTTTAAAACCTGTTGATAGATTAAACTAATGGCCTCAACCCAGTCATTCCCCTATGCAAGAATGAGAAAAAGCACACTCATTTTTCTTTCGTCATGCTCTTTTAACTAAATCTTTTTACATTGCTGTGCCTGCATTTCTTAAAACCAAACAAGGAGAAAGAGAGAATGGAGAAAGAAAAAAAAGAGCACCTATTTATATTAGTATCCTCATTACACTTACAATAAGTGAAAAAACTTTATAACATGCAAAGAAAATCACGCACTGTTAAAATAAATAGTATTAATAAACACTTGTTTTACTTACAGTTAACTTTCTCCTTCCTCTTCTCCCTCCTGAGCATTTTTCTGGACATTAATGACATGAAGTAGGCCATATACTTTAGAGTCCCCTACAAGTTTAGCAAAGTCCAAGAAAGTCCAATATTTCCAAATTTTCTTGTTCTATTCCTGTTCAACTCCATCTCCAAAACCCTCTCTCTGCTTCATTTCCAACATGCTCTCGGTTATAGTCAACTCGTACATTTTTCCCTTTCTCAAGCATTTTCTGTTGAAACACTGGAAAAGGTTTCACTAGCACAATCTCTCTCTGGTCTTTATTACCAGTAAAACAAGAAGCAAAATGTCCTTCTGTTTCACAACTCACTTTTTGATGGACAAACTTTTGTATTTCTTCCTTAGCATGTGCTTCATCAAAACATTATTTTGTTCCTTCAGGGAAAAATATTTTGAAGATAGATGGGTACAGCAATTTAAATCTCATGCCTACTTCTTGATATTCCCTGAATAATGGAATAAATTTACTCCTCTTCTGCCTAGTGTACAATGAATAGTCATTCTCCACAAACACTCTGCTGACTCCCACTTTTAGTACTTTGTCCTGTGACAGTTTGTCAGAATCAACTGCTTCTGCTGGTAAGATTGCATCTTTACTATTAAAGGTCTAGGTTGTTTTCTCATAACCAAGTTTGGAGCATACACACAAGGTGCCCTTTCAATTAACAATTCCTGTTGTGGAATACCAGTCCAGTTGCTTATTTGTGTTTTCATAAAATTAATACAGTCTGTTCCTTTCAGCTTCTCGGGTACAGCAGAAAATCTCAGTTTTTTCCTATATGTCTTGTCCTCTAATTCTATTATTTTTTGAAACAGCTATTCTTGTGCAGCCTCATATTCAGCCAGCCTTTTCTTCATTTCGACCTTTGAGCTTTGCAGTTTTATCACCTTATCTGAATATCTGTTTAAAGCTTCTTCCATTTTTTCCAACCTTTTATTGTTTGTGTTGATATACTGCATCGGTGTTTAGTCAGGTCTGCATGCAGTTGGCTTACTTTCCTCTGGGTTTCTGGAAGTCATGTCTGGAGCTTGTACTGCTTTTTGCTGAACAGCTGTAGTACTTTTCTCTAGTCAGTGTTTTTTTCATCACCTTTTGTAGCTGATTTTTCTTTAGATCCTCTCTATTTCTTTTTTTTCCTGGCATCCAGGCAGTGCCCTTACTAGCCAGTTACTGAGATCTACCCAGAAATCTAGGTCCACTGGCTTTCTCTGCCATTTCTGTTTTCACACTGGGAGAGAGAATTAAGTTGTTACTCAATGTGCAGCCATCTTAGAAGTGCCAATGTATTTACATTATGCCTAATTTGATATAATTATTTAAACTGTATATGATTTTGTCTTATTTTGAAGACTATACAATTATTGTTCTTAAAATGTTTTTGTAATACTTTTGAGCTTTTCTCCCCAGGCCTTCGCTGAAAATGAGCACCTACCCAGTTGGACTTTCTTGGTAATGAGATGCAAATAAATAAAGTAAGTAAGTAAGTTACTGCTTAAGCAAGAGATTGTTACCAGAGAATCATCTCAAAGGACTGCAGGTTATCTCTGTGAGTCTGAGGTTCAGATAGTGTCTTCAGTTGTGTGTGGTGTTGCACAGGAATTAGTGGAATATATCCTCAGGCTACTGCCTGTACATAATCAATCACTGCTCCAGCCAATCTGTCCTGTCCAGGAATAGATGTAGCTAGATCCACCAGATTAATGCCCCCAATACAAACTTGTGGACCAAAATGAGAGGCTTTTTCAAAATTGTGGATTAAAAAAAAGTCTACTACTTTAACTGTAGCAGGCTGTTGCTATGTCTACAACAAGCACCTTTCTACAGTTCCACACACTGGGCTTCAACCACATCCACAAATGCAGTATTGACATTCAGTTATAAAGCTTCAATATCCTCACAATTTCTTGAATGAATTCTGGTACTGCACTCATTCCCAAATGATCACCTGCCGGTCATGCCTCCTTACAGACCACAACCCAGGAAAGCCATCCCTTCACCCCACCCTGGTTATGGCTCTGTGTTCTGGGTTTGAAAGGCTGTTCAAGAAACCACTCACATACAGTGACTGTACATAATTGTATGTAGTATTGCTGAATTATTATCAGTTTAATTATTTTATTGTGGATCTAGTTTCCAATGTGCATTCACATGACCTACATGGCATAGTGACAGTCTGTAGTCTTTTATACTGTGATGATGTGAGGTATTGACAGCTATGCTATGAGAAGTAGGGCAGTGGATGTGTAACATATGCCAGCACAGCTAGCTAGAATTTAGTAAAGGATTATATGTTATTTGAATATCAAACTGATTTGTACAGATGCCTGTGTTGAAAAAATTTATTTGTAAAACTGCTTGTGTTAAAATGTATTAACAACGTGCCCTGCTGGGCAGAAAAGAAATGTACATGCATTATTGTAACTGTTTAAATGTATATGTTGTAACAGAGGATATTGGAAGAGAAGTGGTTAATCTCAATCCAACTGACTTTGAGAAATAATAAGAAAATTAAATGACTGGGCCTAGGCCATAATGGTGTTATCTCACAGTTTTGAATGAAGCCAGAGACACAACGTCTGTAAGGAGTACGGTTTATTAGCTCTTGTAGGAAGAGTGGAGGTGTTTTATGATTTTATGACTTCCAGGAGCTGCAGCAGATCTTAGCAAGGCTGTGTGTGTTTGTGTGTGTGTGTGTGTGTGTGTGTGTGTGTGTGTGTGTGTGTGTGTGTGTGTGTGTGTGTGTGTGTGTGTGTGTGTGTATTATTAACACATAGGTGCTAAATCCTAGCAGTTTCTAGCAATGGGGGGAGTTGCATGGGAACCAGGAGTCAGATGACCAGATGTATGTGATGTTATTCTGGAATCCATCACTAAAATAATGTTTAATACTAGATGAGACAGAAGTCTCAGGGCAGTCTGTTTCTTGGAATCTGACATAGAAGGATCCCACATACTTCATCTTGCCTTGCTCTAGCAAGTGACCAGGGATAGTAATTCTCTAAATCAGTTAGGACAATTTAATGAGATTAGTTGTTTGTCTGTAACTGTGTGAATCTATTCATCTGTGTTATTTTAATATTTCCTGTGGCTGAAACTCTGGTGTTTACTGTAAAAATGTATTTTCACATTCTTTTTTAATTATTAAATATATTTAAACTCTTCATTGTGGCTGGTCCTTTAGAGTATATTTTAACCTTTGAGAATACTTATATCTGTTGGTGACACTGTGGCCACTGCTGAAGCCTGGCTGTTTGGTCAACCTTACCATTTGTATTAATATTCATTTCACTCGGTAGAATTAGGTACCCTTGCAAGAGCCTTAGGTAGCTGGCTTTCTAGTGTCTGGTGGAAGTGATAATTACCTTATAGTCTGGGAAGAAGTGGGCACAGCAGGTAAATCTATGCCAGCCTTTCCAAGGTGTGTGTGTGTGTGTGTGTGTGTGTGTGTGTGTGTGTGTGTGTGTGTGTGTGTGTGTGTGTGTGTGTGTGTGAAAATCAAATCTCAAAAAGTGTGTGTCGACTACTTGGGGCAGGGACATGAAGCATTGGTTTTACCGAGAGAATGGTGGAGGACTTGGCTTGGACACATGTCTGAGGACTGCAGTTGTGCCAGTGGGGAGCCTTACTGGGGACCTGGGGAGAGACAGAGAGAGAAACCCAGACCATGGGCTGAGTGCGTTCCCTATGTGCTCTTAAGGGAAATTGTGCTTGATGCAGAGAGCTGCATCTGGAAGTACTGGGTGTATCCATTTTTTTCTAAGTGAATGTCCCTCTCCAGTGTCAGTGGTGAGGATTCAGGCTCCTTGATTACTGGTCCAGAGTGGAGATGTCACATATACCATGGTGAGTAATTGTAAATATGGAATTTATTTCTTTTAAGTAAAGGTGTGTCATTAAGGGAGTTAGAGGAAATGGGTAGTTCATGTAATATGCAAGAATAGGCTATCTTCAGCAAAACCTTTTTGTAAAAGTAGCTCTTGTCGGATTCCTCTTCATTTGTTTAACTTGATAATGTATGTTCTTAATATCACTGTTCCTAATTATTTGACAGATGATGCCTAGGGGTGTTACAAGATGAAAAATATATAAGCAAATTGTTCCAAGACAGCATGACCTTTGATATTAGATATTCACAGATACTGCTACAACCATCTGAAATTAATGTATTCCCTAGTAAACAAGATTTTCATATAATTGTAGTGTACTATTTTAGAGATGCTGTTTAAATTGTAAGAACATCTCATTACAGCAAATCAAAATTATAACCTACTCCTAGATGACCCCAAACCATCTAGCTGCTCGGACACTGGAGGACCTGGGAAGGGAGTGATAGGAAAAAGAGGTTTGCTGACTTGCTTGCAATGCTAGGAAGGAAGAGGTGTCTGGCAGTGATAAATACACATCTCTAGTGATGGGATGTGCCATAATCACAGGACAGATTATTAGTAAATTACAACATTTAAGAGGGGGCTGGACCTAACTCATGTTTCATGTATTGACAAATGTGATGTCACTGGCTGTGCCCATTTACAGCATACCAAAAAATACTGGGGACGTCCCAGCCCTGGGGACCATTAAAGTAAAATTTTGCAGCTAGGGGTTAATGCAAATAAGAAAAAATATAAACTGCACTGTGTATTGGTTACAATGATCATAACACTATTCCTGATATTGATTATATTGGTGAAACAGTTCTAAACAAAACTGTGAAAACAGCATTAGCATTATAGAGAGGTAAAGCAATTATTGCATCTTGCACCAGTGAATTATTTTGTAGTCATTTCAGGGAACAAACTAAGTTGTACTGGAAAAGCTTACTCAAACTCTACCAGAGGCTGCTGTGAGGGAAAGTTTAGTTTGTTTTTCTTATATTGCTTTCTTGTAATTTGTATTGCTTCATTGCCTTCTTCTATTCTGTATATTGTAGTGTATTTTCATTACAATGTGTTTTAACTGCATTTTGCTTTCACTTGCATATAGGTTCATAGGTTGATACTAGGCTATATGCCCTAGGGCATTTATCAGCCTAGCCAGAGTGTATTTGGCTTACGCCACCCCTTAAAAAATAGGTTTTACTGTGCCCTTTTTTTGGTTACTTTATTGAGCCTTTGTCTAGTAGTGACACAGAAGTGATCCCCAGAGTGAACTTACGATATCCCATCCACTCGTCAAGATTTCTCTTGAAGAGAGTCAGTGAGGGGCTCTGCCTGATATGGACTGGGATTCTGTTCCAGAGTACTGGGAGCCTCTGGGTCAAGAATCTGTCTCTCCAGCATGTCCTATTAATTTCTGTGTTGAGATTCAAATCCCTTGAGCGCGTAGCTCTAGTGGATTTGGATTTTTTGAGGTGGAGCATGTCCATTAATTCTGGACATATCTTTATAAGTCAGGCACAGATCGCCTCTAAGTAGGCGGTATGCAACTGAGTAGAGCTGGAGTTTCTTTAACCTGGCAGCATAGATCATCTGTTTGAGACCCTTGATCCTCTTGGTGAGGTACTTTTGTGGTCTCTCCAGTTGCTGCAGGTGACGGGTAAGGTACATCCTAAACGGGGCATTGTATTCAATTATGGGCCTGATGAGGGATGAGTAAAGGGGCACAATGACCTCCTCTGAGTCTTGTGAGTCACACTGAAATTAAAGCAGGTCAACTAAGGTTAATTACTTGTAAACTAAGGGAGGAGCTGGGAACTAAGCCTTGCACTTAAGGGGTATAATAAAACATGTGAAGGCTTTACTGGAATACCTTATTCAGCCTCTGCCGTAGACTACTGTGATAGAAAGGTTAGTTTGTCTTTCTTATATTGCTTTTTTGTCATTTGTATCACTTCATTGTCTTCTGCTATTTTGTATCTTGTTGTGTATTATCATTATACTGGGTTTTAATGGTATTCTACATTCAATTGCATATTTAAACTCCGGAAGAAACCAGAGCTGTGTCTCTTTTGAGTCACATAGAGAGTAAATTTTCCCCAACCCCCCATGCTGGTACTGTTGTGTTATTAAACTCAACCATCTTTCTAGTTGCATTCCACTGTATAGAGCCAGAATACTTGGTGCTTACTCCCATCCAAGTTGTCTTGCTCTTTTAAGATTAGTGGCTCTCCCCTTAGATTACTAAAGCTTGAGTTGCCCCCTCTTTCATATCTAACTGCTTAGTGCATACTGCAGCTCTTATGATATTAGCTCATTTTTCCATCTTACCTCTAACATCTGCAACATCTCATCCAAGACCACCATTTTTTGAATAGCTCACATTCTGCCTATCAGTAGTCATCTTGGGATTAGTGCTTTTGTTTGGCTGTTGGTGAGAGAAGGAGCATAAGGACATTATTTCCCAGACTGCTAATCATCAGAAAGCCTGATAATTGCGTCATAGGTAACATCTTGAAATTTCTGCTACTGTTTTTCTCATAGTGAGAGAAGGAGTAGAGGGTATTGATTCCTGGCTGTCTCTGATGGGGCAGTGAGTATCCGTGTGGGACCATCCTGATTGGCCTGGTTGTTATTGAAGACATCTACCTGGAATAGCCTACAGGCCCCTACATGATTTGGGACAAGACTGTTAATCACAAAAGAGCCCGTGGCCTGCTTCTTTAGATTTATGCTACTGTTTTGCTTTTGTGAGAGAAGAATCAAAGGGGGCATTGTATCTCAGCAGTGTGAAGCTGTGGTGAGGCCAGCATTACTAGTAGCCAGGTAGGTGAATACCCACTATTCATCATTCTTGGCAAAGCTAGTTCTTTCTTTTTAGTAAGAAGTACTGTTTGATTATCTGCTGTCTAATGTAACTTCAGAATATCTCTCTAAATACTTTATCCATAAATCCTCAGGGTCTACTTTAGTAGTTTCCACATAAGTGTTTGGCAGTTGCCTGTATAGCTGCAGGCACCTTGAGTTGACATTTTGTTCTGTAAAGGCACCCTTGAAATTTCACCAAATACCTAGTTGCACACAGAGCAACTTGTTTCCAGTGACAAGCCTTGCCCGAGGAGTTGCAAACCAGATACGCCTGACATTAGTTTATATTCTCACTGCATCTGGCAGATCAGTAATGAAGGATCTGTTGTCATGGATGTGAACTTTCTCACTATCACCATCATCAGCTTGATGGATATAGGCATCTTGATGCAATGTAGAAATTGTTTCATGTTAACTGATAACCAACTAATTCTGAAACAAACTGATAAGGGGTATGTGAGAGGTGTATTTACACAATGTCACTGGAGGCAAAGCTCTCACATAAAAACACTCCTAATGGCAATCAGGTTGTCAGTATTGCACACACTGTACCCATCATGCATAGTACAAAGCAGACATATAGACCCACATATGCCAAGGCATTTAAATGTAACCTTCCTAAGCCTCGATGATCTCCTAGATGACGTATACATAAATGTCCACAGCAGCTAAAAATACACCATTTCAAAACAACACCCCCATCAATACATAATGCTACATCTCAAATAAACTGCCACCACACAGCCCAACATTCTGATCATTGGAGACTCCATTGTAAGACAGATTGATGTCCCTCACACCAGAATAAGAAAGTCATAGTTGCTTATCAGGGACCAGGATCCACCATGTTATACAGGCACTCATATCACTGGACTGCAAGTAGCAATATGACTCAGTTACTGTCCATGTGGGTATAAATGACCTGAGACGTGCATCCCAAGACTGTATGAAGAGAGACATCGTGGAGCTCTTGGAATGTGTACTAGACTGATATGAACCTAACACTGAGCAACATTTTACAGTCTCCAAGGATGATGCCACTGTACAAATAGACACTTACTGGCTGTAATAATTGTCTTAGTTTCTGGTGCCATTCTCAGGGGGTGCAATATTTGTCAGCATAGAAAGGAAGGGATGATCTGCACCTCTGCCCTCTAGGCTTTCGAATATTAGCTAAAACATTGTCCTCCCCCATAGTGCCTTTTTTAGGCAATGCCAAACTGAAAGTACTTCGACATAGCAAATCAAAATCTAGAAATCCTAAAGGTGTTACTGTTCAATGCTAGGAGTCTAACCAAGAAACTCCACTCCCTACAAACTCTCCTCAACTAGAGAATGCTAATGTCTGTGCAGTCACTGGACTTGTTTTGAATCTGTGGACAGCACACCTGCAGTACAAGGCTCTAATGCCTTCCATGACTAGCTACTACACAGATAGTGACTAAATGCGTAAGTGTCATGATTTACATAAAAAATAAATATACCTCAAAGGTGGTCAAACAGGACAATGCACTTCAGCTTCTCCACATTCAAATCACCATACACAAAATCCCCTACCACTTTCTTGCAAGCTGTAGGCCCCCATGACCCTGAAAACCCCTAACACTTATTTAAGCTTACTGGAAACGATCACTTTCCAACCCAATACCATATTCATGGATAACTTTAATTACCCCAGTACTAACTGGAAATCATATACAACACCAAATGTGCAGGCACAGCAATTCCTGGATTTTGTAAACACAAACTCCCTGGACCAGATTGTTAATACAACCAGGGGCATTAACGTACTGGAATGGTCCTCACTAATATTGGAGAGCATTGCACACTCGCTAGTGTAATGTTCTTTCTGGTAAGGTCATATCAGAAAACAGTCTCTTTTGAATTTAAAAACAAAACCCAGAACTCCAGCAAATCCTGGAATGTTCAGGAACTACTCTAAGGGTAAGTTCCTACTATTAGGTGATAACATAGCAAAATTTCAAGCCCCAATAAACCCTGAGAACACTGCTGCCTATGCAGAACTGTTAACAGAAGCCCTAAACAACCATGCTAATAGCTGCATAGGGGCAGCTGTACCCACCAAGAATAAGTACAGAACTAACTCAAAAAAACAAGCAACCCTGGTGGAATCACATCAGTAGGCTATATAACAGTAGAAGAAAACCATGGCAAAAACTAGGAGGTGTAGGACACAGCAGAATAAAAGCACTCTCATCAAGCTAAACAAACAAGCAAGTGAGAGGACAAATAAAGTCTATCAAAGCCAAATTTGAGTTAAATTTGGCTTCCCAGGACAAGGACAACCATAAGACACTCTTTAACTATGTCCACAACCACAAAGGAAATACACAATTGTGTGCAGAGCTCATTGTCAATGGAGCCACCTATACTGAGCCAGAAGATGTAGCAAACCTACTGGCCTACAAATTCAGCTCCAGCTTTACCCCTCTTTCCTCCCCTCAACATTCCCTGAGGAAGTACCATCAAATATAACTCCCCCTGCTATCACCAGGGAACAGGTCCTCAATGCTCCTTCTAAGGCTGAGAGCACTGCATCAGTGGGCCCAGACAGTATTCCAGGATGCCTTTTAAATAGTATGAAACATGACCTATCAGGCACTCTGGAATTGCTATTTAGCTGTTGCCTCCAAACAGGCTTCATGCCTGATGAATGGAAAATAGCAACAGTCATCCTGCTGCACAAAAGTGGGCCATCTACAGACCCTGGAAACTATAGACCTATAAATCTCACTAGTCTTATATGCAAAGCCATGGAAAGAATTATCATGGAAATGATCAATAATGATATAGTAAACTTCCAGACACTGAACCCAACCCAGTCTGGTTTCATCAAAGGCAGGTCATGCCTACTCAACTTTACCTCTCCATCCCCCTCAGCCTTCCCACTGGAAATATTATCAAATACAACTTCCACTACTATCTCTAGGGAAAAGGTCCTCAATGCTCTCACTAAGGCTAAGAATACTATATCATAGGGCCCAGAAAATATCCCAGGATGCCATCTAAATATCATGAAACATGACCTATCAGGCCCTCTGGAATTGCTATTTAACCATAGCCTGCAAACAGGCTTCATGTCTCACGAATGGAGAAAAGCAACATTCATCTCTCTGCACAAAGGTGGGCAATCTACATACCTATACATTTCACAAGTCTCATATGCAATGCCATGGAATGAACTGTCATAGAAATGACTGATAATAACATAGGAAGCCTCCAGAGACTGGACCAAACCCAATTTGGTTTTGTCAAGGGTAGGCCGTAGGTATTCAACCTGTTGGACTTCTTTTAAGAAAATCACCAAAGCAATGGATGAAGGCAAAATTGTTTACACTGCCTCCCTTGACCTGGCTAAGGCATTTAACACAGTACTCCATTTGGGCATTATTGACGAACTCGGGAGTTTGGCTATAAACTCTTATTCTACCTGGTGGATAGCCTGCTATCTCACAGTCTGGGCCCTGGAAATTAGAATTTGGGTGTCCACCTCTACAGAGAGGCCAGTCAAAAGCAGAGTCCCTCAAGGGTCAGTCCAGGAACTGTTCCTTTTTGGCATTTACTTCTCTGAAGTCAAGACCAATGTCATTGGTCTCTGACTGACTAAATTTGCAGATGATTGCAAACTAGGAGCTCTCATTGAACCCCACATTGACAAATGTTCTCCAGGAAGGGCTGACACAGATAAACAACTGGTGTCAGAGCCATGGACTAAAACTAAATGCCGAGAAATGAATAATAGTATCCTTCAGGAAGTCATTCACCTCTGGTAACTAGTTTTCAGCTTCATGCCAGCTGTTTGCTGACATAGACTCTCTGTTTCTCCTGTAACTTTGAATAGAATAAACTGGATACTAGATTGTGAATGAATGCTTCTGGTTATAGTGTATAGCTTTGATACCCTGGTCATTCATTCCTTTGTTTATTTATTTATTTTTAGTTGCCTGGAAATTCTGACTGGGCATAGTTCATTCTTGCTGGAGGCTCATTCACTTAGAAAAGCTCCACCAGATCATATGGAATGCAGTTTAGAATATCCCATAATTTGTGGTATAAAATTAGTTATATAAAGGTAGGACATGTTTCAAGGAAGAGACAGGCTAATTATATTTATATATTAATTTACTGAGGTAAGCAGACTGGATGAATCGACCTTCTAGGCCTTTTCAACTATTCCCTTGTTATGTAATTTACAGGAAAAAATTATTTTGCAAAGGACAGTGTGAAAACATACATGAAATCACACATAAGGAGAGATAGAACAATAATAAGCTCTTAACAATTTTATTTAGTTACTGTTAATAACACATTACTCATTCAGTACTTTGACTTGGTATAATAGAATGGAAAGCTGTAAGAATCAGTATACAAAACTTGGTTAGACTTGAATTGGGTTAGGCAGGACTCTCCTTCACATGGATGGGGAGCCTGTTCCAGAGAAGGGGTAGTCTGTAGGATACATACCTGTCTCTCCAGAAGGCCCTATTTATATCACAAACAAGGTTTAACTCTTTACAATGGGTAATTCTGGTGCTGTTTATTTTGCAGATATGTAGGATGCCCATCAGTGTGGGATCTGATAATACATTGTATGCCAGGCATAGACTCCCCTCAACAGCCTATATGAGACAAAATACAGGGATAGGGCCCTGAGGTGGTCTGCATAGGAAATGTTACTTATGCCCTGTATTCTTTTAGTGAGGAACCTTTCTGGACATTCCAATTGTTGGATATGAGTGGTTAGGTAATGCTAGCTAATAGTAAAAAATATGTGTCAATTTTCATTTATCATTACCAGACAAGCTGTAATAATGATGTTATAGCTTATTCCAAGATATAAATAAAATGTCCACTTCATACCTTTTGTCCTTTGGTTTGTGCTAGCACACTTATTAACACAGACATTCTGTCTGCTAAACCAATCTGTATTTTTGTCATGTTACTTAAGTATGAAAATTATTCAAGAATGTATAAACTTGTGGGTGGACTGTAAAGCATACACACACTTAATGTCCTTCTACATATTATTGGCACAGTTGGAAAAAGGTAACTATAAGTAAAACATTTTTTTTCTTAATAGTATTTTTATAAAACTGGTCATGATATAAACTACATGTTATATAGTTAAATAGATTTGTATAGTAGTTTAATTTAATATGCTGCAATCTTGGACTGTTGGGGTGGGGAATGGGATATAAAGTATGCTAATTATATTATTTGTAGAGCTTAGATGTTTTCTTTTATTTTTGCATAGGTGAAATTATATTAGCTTGTTCCTTTTTCCTTTGACAAATGTTCATTGGGTTAAGAAGTCTGCAGCTGAAGGCAGCTATATATTCCATTCTTATGTTTCCATGGAAGTGAGCTGTCTGCAGGTGTGTGCAATTAATCTTGAGAGTTCTGAGCATTGTTTGCTTGGGGAAATGCAAAACTTAAAGGAATAAGGACAAGCAGTTCAGTAAAAAAAAAAAATTGAAATTATTAGAAGTGAATAAGAGATAGCAGCTTCCCTAGTAACTTTAGTACAGCAATGCATTTAATAGAATAGTGTATAAGTTAGTTTTATTTAAAGATAGCGAGTGCACTTTTTTCTTAAGGCTAAATGTTTATGGTTTCTGAAAGCATACAGGCTGTATTTTTTTTCTCGAAAAGGAACAGAGATAAGAAAAGAACAGATAGAAAACAGTGTAAGTGGCATCACTGGCTGCAACATGTAGTTTAGCATTGTTATCCTTAAATTTAGGTTAGGTAATGCCTGTGGGCGCAGCTATTGATTTGGGGCAATTGCTCCTATCAGAAGGCTTAGCATTCATTTTTTATACATAGTTGTGGGTTTCTTCTAAGTTAGTAAGTTATGGGGGTATTCTGAAAATGTACATTTTGTTTGATGGTTTCATTAAAACAAAAAGTTTTGAAAAATGTGATGTAGGTTTACATGGAGATGACAAACACCTGTATAAAAGATCAACCTGACAAACATTAGTGTGTACATGTATCACAAAAGATTAAAATACATATTCAAAAAAGCTGTCGTACAATAGGTGGGAACAATAACTTTTTATCATAATGGCTAAGTTATCCATTCCAATAAAACAAGTTGGTTTAGGATTACTTGACTTTAAGGGTTATTTTAGAGCTACATAATTAAAGCTCATTTAAGCAACACAATCCAAAATTTATAATTCAAAGTAGAAAGGGATGAAGATGAGGCAGTAGAAAAAAAATCAAGAAATAAGGAGAGAGTGGGATTTTGGATTTAGATCTTTAAGGAAAATAATGGTAGCAGAAAGTATTCTAAAAACTAAGCCAACACAAGAATGAGGAAGTGAGGTTTTGCAAATTGGAATGACTGCAAGCAGGGGTAGATAAAATAGGCAAGAGTGGCTGGAATTTACTTTAGACATCTGGTAGAAGAACCAATATATTTGGAGCAAATAACTACAGAAGGAAAGGTAATAGAATGGAATGAGGCCAAGAAGATATTTTGACTTCAGGCTAGAGACTGCCTTCCCTATCAGGGATTGATATCAGAGTATTGGTAAAGAAAAAGGGGTAGTGAATTCTTAAGTGAAAGACCTGCTCTGATAGAGTTTTTAGTTTAATCTAGAACAAAAGCTGCTGTTAAAAATGGATTTTAGCAGGACATATAAAGTATTGCAAGCTAGCTTTAATAATCAATCAGAGGACATTAGAAAAAGATTGAGAGGAGAAATTGAGTAAGCAATTTATAATGGAACAATGAAAGGATGTAAGTATGGCTCCCATGTCCCAAGTATGCAAAAAAGTCTAGAAGGTTTAAGAGTTTTGCTTGGAAGTGTTTGCATAGGTATTTTTATACTCCAAGAAGACTTCAAAGAATTTTTCCTTAGGTAGATGGCAAATGTTAGACGTGATTGGGAAGAAAGAAGTAACTGGGAACATATGTTCTGGGAATGTAATGAGTTGGCAAACTTTAAAAATTCCCTACAGAGTACTCTGTCATAAATATTAGGTGAGCAAATGGCTGTAACTAAGGAAACTACTCTTTTGAGCTGGGACGCAGGATCTGAATTGTCTAGACATAGTAAGATCTTGTTAAGTTTAATTCTGGTGGCTGCCAAAAAGCAGTTACTATAAAATGGAAATCAAAGTCTAAACCAACTGCATTTAAAGTATTGAATATTATAACAGAGATAAAAGAAATTGAATTGGGATCTTCTGAAAAGGGAAAGAACAAATTGCATATAAATAAATAGAAATTGTGATGACAATACATGCAGAATAATGTTCAGGAGGAGGAGGTTAAGGGAAGGCAGAAAATGAGCAATTTATGTAATGTTGGACTGATGATAGTTATAAAAAAGAACATTTGTGATGTACAATGTATGTAACTGGAAACATGTTAATATGGTTTGTTTTCTTTTATATTAATGTGTGTTTGCTTATGTATTAAGTGATAATTTAATAAAGAAGTTAACGGATATTCTAGAATGTTTTGCGCACATTAAAATCATTCTGTGCCAGTCTGACCTTTAAATGCAGTTAGGAAAAATAATACAAGCTCCATTTCAATGAGACAGATGAATGTTTCATCTCACATAAAATTACATGAAATTTAACATAGTTTTACAGAGAGTTGCATATTTCATTTAAAACACACTTGAGGTGCTGTTTCTAGTGTTCTGTTTCCTAGTGATAGGCTGGATCTTCTTATGTTAGCTGAAAAAAGGCTCTCACCTTTTTAACACCTTCTTCGTAGGATGTTCAGGCAAAGAAAGCAAACAAATATTTGGTGACAGTTCAGTTTCCTCATAACTTTTCAGGCACATCCTGAATTTATTGTTTTAATTTCCAAAACTCATAGCTCTCCTAAAAGATGTGGAGCAAGTCTCCTAACTTATACTCATCACATCTCCAACAGCCCCTGCTCACTACTGATAACATTCTCCCTAGCCTTTACTGAGTGTAAAAGTATCTAAAGAAGCATGTTAGCCAAAGAAGTAGAATATTCTTGATTTGGTTGCATATCTAGGGGTTATTAAATATTTCTGCTGTCCTTCACATGATGCATTTCTATCCAAAGCCAGTTCTCAAATCCTGTCATAAATTGGAATATGTTCCTCCTATGAGCCAACTATCATCAACATATGGATGCTACTTATTAATCTCGGGTGGATGTAAAAGATCTAATGGGAGTCACTGAAAAGAGGAGGGGAAGTTTCCCACTGTCCTGGCCAAATTTCCTCCAGTTAGTATAAATATCACCACAAGTTTTACCTGAAAAAAGGCTGCTGGCCTAGTGGGACTAATCTGGTCAACAGAAGGTAAGAGTAAATTAAATCTGTTTTGCTCAGGATATCCCTCTCTTGCTTTGTAAAGCCAGTTCACCCAGTTCCTCTCATACTTTACTTCAATTTGTCCCTGCAGAAACAGCTTGTCCTATGCTACCATCTGATCTTAAAATTTCAGCCCCATATTACTGAGCCATAAATCAGGCCTTTCCATGTTAAAATTAGTCATATGATGTTTTATCAGACCAGCTAACTTAGTTTACGTGTGTCTCTGTACAGTCATTCTTTTAAGAGATCATTATATAGGCTATATTTACTTAATTTACCCTCTTAATAAACTTTAAAGGTTAAAATGTTTATTATAAGGATACGAATACACCATCCAGTTAAGTTTTCTGTTTGTGAAAGATTTCTGTGCTAGTTTAGTATGACTAGCATGCTGTTGTGGTACTTCATGACCATAAGTTTATGATTTTCTCAATTCTAAACTAGGTAATTAAGCTATCACTTGAATAAGTTTTGCTGCTTTAATGTGCTTGAACTAAGTGACTCATTATAATAATGCTAGTGTGCTATATTATTTGATTAACCATTCCTTTAGTGCATTAAGCTGCCCAGAGTAAAGCTGACATTATTGGCACATGTTTTGGAGGATATGAACTAAAATGTCTTTTACAGGGCTTGTATTTTTAAAGGATATTTATTTATGTTTATTAAGATACCACTTAATAAGCATAGTTGTTTGTCCATGGTTTAAGGATGTTTTCTAGCATTTAAGTTTTGCCCACTGCATTGTTTAGGCCCCGTCAATAAAATTCTGGGGAGGCTGGGGCCAGACAAAGTAGGGATAAAACATATGGAACTAAATATATGAGTGGGCGAAGAAGAGAGAGGTTGGGTACTGAAAGTCAGACAGAGTTTTTGTTTTTTGTGATGTGCTCCTTACTGAGGGATAACCATCTTCAAAATGTTATACAAGATTCTGCATGGCTTCATAGAAACACCCCTTACAAAAAGAAACAGAGTCAGAAGGTGTAGGTATATAGATGAGCAATTTCAGGATCCACTTTTGCTTTCATTATGATTGTGAAAGCAAAGGAAGCCTAAATCACGTAGAGATATTACTTTTAACCAGTTAAACTGTCAGTATTTCAGCTTCTCCATTGTAGAAAAAAATGGCAAAAGTCCTTTTTTATTATTCTTTTAGCCTTCATACCTTGTGATTATCAAACCTTTTCCTTTGCTTTCCTGTGCCAGATATCTCCAGTACAGTGGTGAGAGATGATCGGACATAGGTGGTCTGCACTCTCAATGGTATCCAGACAGGGAAAGCATTACTGTTTGAGACATAAACTTACCCGTGGTGGAGGATATGAGAACATGTATCACTATGGAATGTCTTAGACCTTCCCATCTCTTTTGTATGCTTCCACCCACAAGGTATAACAACTACTATCACCAGCTTGGGATCACCAAACCCACATTCCGTAGTGCTGACCATTTTGTTGCTCTGCAAGCCTTTCCTTGTATGGCATTGATCAGACTAGTTGAACCACCTTTCCCTCCTCTAAGGAAAATAAACTTATGCTGGCTATTCATTCCCATCCATCCCCACCCTACTTTTTCATATGGACCATAGTCAGGGTACTGTCTTGTCTGTGGCACAGCACCAGGCAAAATATTAAAGTCTGCTTCATCCAAACCTTCTTACTAAGGAACAATTTCCATTGTTAAGATGTATGTGTATTTACAGCCATTGAAGCCTCTCCTATTAACCTCATTACCTGGGAAATTTATTTTTGTGTTGACTTATACTTGTGAAAACAACAATTCCCTTTGCTGTCTCTCCCCTCCTTTTTTCTTTCAAGTGTGCATTATCTTGCTGCATAATAAAATAAATATATACAAAAGCAGATTTTTTCACTGGTAGCAGAAATGAAAATGGGCATGCTTCTCCTCCTGCATCAGTGCCAAGCAAAATGTTATTTTGCTCAGTCTAGATGAAGGTAGGTTAACTTCTTACTTAATTAACTTTAAATGTATTTACATTTGGTTACTGGGGTTGAACACTGAGCAAATAATGACCAATTACAGGCTCAGCTTGAATTTACATTGCCAGCTTTACTGACTCTTGCTGTTGCTTTGATTCATCAAGTTCCCCCCACCCCTACTAATTTCAGTGGATGTCCTCTTTAATGCATCCTTCTCATTTGAAGTCTAAATCTTTCATTTGGCAGTGGTTCTGCAAAAACAAATAATGCTAACCAGCTTCCAGCATGAACTCAACTCATTACCAGCTCAATAGCACTTAATTACAGTGTCTGCATCCTTTCACTTTACAGCACTACCACAAGAATAAACAGCACTTAAGTCTCCCCATTTCCTTCACAGAAAACTGGCTGAATATAATTGCTTTTAATTAAAAAAAATGACAAAAGAAGATACAGTCTTACAAAACTAAAATTCTAATCACTTCTAAGAATGTGTGATCAAGCTCGCTGACTTTTCATACCCTACAGTTACATGTTTTTTTTTTCCTTAGCCTGTCAGTGATCAGCCTTATTGGCTTATTGTTATTTTTTTACTTGCTTGTTACTTTTTCCTTGTTGCTTTACTTGCCTGTTACCTTTCCCTTGTTAGTTGATCAATCTTACCGCCCTTTTATGAATTTTTGGTTTACCCATCTCCTCCCTCACCTATGTCAGTTTAAATGTAGATCCTCTTTACCTGTTTACTACTCAGTCTGAATCTTTTTCCTGTATAGCTGTTATGCAAAATAGATGTAGGCAATCTGCGTGCACGCACACACACACACACACACACGTACATTTCTATCTACATCTACTCCAATTCTCTCTAATTGTGTCATGGGTGTAATGGCCTCCTTTTGTGGCCTGACCCTAAGTGTTTCCCTTTAGGAAGCTGATGTTTAGTAAGAAAATCATTTTGTGATCTATATAATCCCAATTTTTTGATGGGTAAATGGTACAGCTTCTAACGGCAAAGCTATGGAATTCGTAGACAATATTAGGGAAAAAGGCTTGCATGATCAATTTACTGTGGTCAACTACAAGATGTGGGACGGTACACAATACCTCTTTTCTCCACAATTTAATTACTGTAAGTTAAGGTGTCTTGGAAACTGGAAACCTGCAAGTTGTTTTGATTAAGAGTTCTTTCCAGTCTGATGTAAGCTTTATGATTGCAAAAGTTAAATGTCATTAATTAACTTCCTGCTATAAATTTTGAATGTTTTTTTTTCAATTATTTTAACATTATTTATTTTTCATGCCACTTAATTTAAGCTATTAGCCATTTTATTTTTAATACTACTTAAGCATCTCTTTCTTTGAGCAAGTTTAAAATGAACTTAGCAGTACCACTACATTAAAAAATGTGCGTGCTCAGAAAGACCACTTCTTCATATTCATTAAAGAATACCAGCTTAAAATGTTACTTTAAACATCAAGCAAAATATTATAAATAAAAGTAAAAACGTTGCTTAACAGCAGTGCATCTTGCTGGGCATGAGTAATCTCAGCCACATTTAACCCCTGAGGGAGAATTATATTAGTCACACCTTAGAGTGATATGTTGTTCAGCTGTTTTATTTAAAGTTGCCAATACATATATCATCACAGAACTCAACTCTTTAGCCTTTGCTCTAAAAATTGTATTTCATGTCTGGTATTAATGCAGTTTGCAACATTGTCATTTACAGACTGAGCTGTTTTACAAGGTGTTGTGTTCCAGTTAATCTGTTTTGATACTCTAGCTATGTTTATTTTACTCAGGCAATTTGAAAAGAAAACACAATTGCACTGGGAAGACTTTTAATAACATTAAAGGGGGATTCATTAAAGCCTACACAATTTCTTTTCTGTGTACACATGGCTGTGTACACGAGCGCAAATGGTTTTAGATTCAACAGGCGCCACTTAGCAGCACACAAACAAGGAAAGTTCTGTGTAATGCAAATTGTCATAAGCAGGTGAATCTTATGCAAATGACCCAGGTAGAGCAATCCAACAAGCAGAAAGGCATCCGTGTGGACCCCGTGTCTGTGTCCGTAGTGTACGTGGCAATTTTCTGTGTACAGGAGTGCACATAGAAAGAAAGGGATGTAAAAGTCCACAAATATGGACATAACTTCCCTGAAATGGTTAGATCACATACGTTGATGTGTGAAAAATGCATTGTGGATGTCTGAAAATGCAAAGGAATATGTAAAAGTAAATTATTTTCTTTTTAATGATTTTGGCATGTTTGCACTATGTGCCACAGTGCACAAACATGCTGAACTGAAAAAAAAAGCAATAATAGGTATTTTATAATATTTGTCAGAAATGTATTATAGGATGTTGCATTGGGTCTGTACAATGATGTATTGGTGCTGTTGCCAAGGTCATAAAGCTATGAACTGTGTAGTTGCCAGGCTGTCAGCACAGATATGTATGCAAATGAGGGGAGTTTGTTGAATTGGTAAAAGGAGAAACAGATCCAGCGGATCCCTTTCGTGTATTCTCTTACACCATGTTGATATTTCCACTGGATGTGGATACCAGCAGGGGGTGTATCCCATTAGTTTTAAGAATTTTGTAATTCCTGGTTCAAGTGTTTGTGCAGCTTGCCGTATAGCTGATTGTGTTCATGTGAAAAAGACCACCCAGGTCATATTGATGACATAGGTAGCAAGTAATTAAAACCAGATATATTCAATCATTGATTTTGACTTTTGTATGAGATATGCCGCATAGTGCGTTGCAGAGCACCGCATTATGCAATAAAGTAGGGCCAATAAATTATGTTAATTAGAATCTAGGCAGGTGAAATGCATAATAATTAGCCAGTCACACATGCTGACCTTCAGCATACCTGCATAAAGTATGCATACACTCTACATTTTGATTTTTCCCCAGGACTCTGGACCACTGGAGTACAGACAGGAATTTCAACTGAGATAATGCTAGGGGCTGCTGCAGGCTTGCTACATCTATATGTGCTAGATGCTGAAGTCAGTGCTGCTGCTGTTCATAGGTTCATAGGTAGGTACTAGGCTATCGGCCGTAGGGCCTATACAAGCCTAGCCATAATAATTCCCTTTCTATTGCTTCCCACAAATATTTACTTTCCTGGACCCCTGTCTAGCAGGGCTACTGATGTGATCCTGAGAAGGAGAAGAGTGTTCAGGCCGAGGGTAACCTTCCAGGAGCTACATGAGCTGGAGATTGTAGAGCACTACAGCATGGACTGGAACATATTACAATAACTCACTGAGTTCTGCTGCCCTCAACTCAGAGACAGAGCCAACAGAGGGGAACTCATCCCAGTGGAAAGAAAGGTATTTGTAGCTCTTAGGGTACTAGCTACAGGTACATTTCAAAGACCAACTGGGGACATGATGGCAGTGTCACAGGCATCTGCAGCCAGGATGCTGCAACAGTTCCTGGATGCTATGCTACCACATGCCAGTGAACACATATCTCCCCTGAGGTGAGGGCCAGCAATGTGCAATAGTTCTACTGTGTAGCACACTACCCTGAGGTACTGGGTGCCACAGATTGCACCCATGTACACATCAAGGCTCCAGCTGGTGAGCAGGGTAGAATCTACATTAATCCCAAGGGGTACCACTCCATCAACTGCCAGGTCATGTGCAATGTCCAGAGGATTATCCTGAATGTGTGTGCTGGTAGCCCTGGCAGTTATCACGACTCCCATATCTGGCACACATCACAGCTGTACCTGATGTTTGCTAGGGGAGACATTCCACATGGCCATTTACTGGGGATGCTGGCTTTGCCCTAGAAGGGTGGATGATGACGCCCATCAGAAATGCACACACACACACACACACACACACACACACACACACACACACAGAAGAACACCATAATGGGGCACACGCACAAACTAGGAACATCATAGAGTGTGTGTTTGGGCTGTTGAAGTCCCTGTTCTGATGCCTAGATATATCTGGTGGAGCCCTGCAGTATTCTACATCCACATGTTCACATATATTCACAGTATGAGCTATGCTGCACAGTATGAACCTGTGGAAATAGCTGCAGCAGGATCAGCAAAGGGCCAGGATACACAGCCCCCCCACCAGTGCTTAAGTCACCACAGCCAAAGTCACATGAGGACTCTGAGGAGGAACCCCCTGCTGATGTCCCTGTAGGCAAATGTAGGCATGCTCAGTACACCCTGGCTTTGGCTAAGAGGCAACGCATAGCACATTCACTGACAACCTAGGGACTGACACCTTACTCCTACTCACATACAGAAATTAAAAAATGATGGCAGGCAACCCACACATCCTGTACCTACTCATGTATTGGCTGTGTACTGCTTGTATCAGACAGAGTCAGCCCTGAACTATGATTGTGTCAGCTGCTGCATTTGCAAGGTAAGTCCGTAACCTACACAGTACTCATAAGAATTATTATGATATGGCATTGTGTATATATGGATCTGGTAAGTTATGCAAGTAAATATAGTGGGCTACTTCGACAGAAATTATATTCACGTGGGACTACACATGCCCATTCTACTGCCTTGTTTCCATGAGTATTCACTAGGCCTCATGCATAGAATAGTCATGCAGTCCTGCTGCAACAGATTACTGGTACGTCTGTCAAGGGAGATGTTAGACAGTGGGGTGACATGATAATCAGACTACTGTGTATCCCAGTAGAACATGTGGTGGTGTTCCACTGCCCTAACACAGCAGTGTTCCCTTGTAACTGCTGTAACACAAACTCATCAATGGTACATCAGCATGCAAGGCAGTCTCAAGACAGTAACACAGAAATTGATCATACATATCTTACTTAGCGCAGGAATAACAATATACGTATGTATGCAGTTGATTGTGTGATGAATAATCAGTCTGTCTGTCAAGAAGCTTGTGTGGCTCAAAGGACTAGGGCAATTAGCTTGTGTTGTGGCATTCATGTTTGTAATCTAGATGTAACCACTTATTTTGGATGTCAGGTAGTATTACTTTTTGTTTTACAGACTGTCAGTCTGTGTGGTTGTAATATTATTAACCTTTGTTGCATATTAATTACATAACACAACTGAAGAAAGTCATAGCCAAGTTCAGTGAAGTGCAGCAGTGCAGGAACAGGGACAGGTGTCATTTTGTGTAACACACAAATCCTGGACTGGAGTACAGATAGGTGTAGGCTGGGGTCAGTTTATAACTAATAAAAATCCCACTGGACATGCTCATACATTTAGCTAAGCAGAGAGCAGATGATGTTATGTGATCCTATCTCGCCTACATTCTGTACTGATGGGTTCGGAGCCGATCCTCGGCTCCGACTCGGCACGCTATACTATAGAGCGAAGTCTCTAATTGGCTGAGCTATGCTATATCCCAGGATGCACCACCACTACTTCCCCAGATCTCGCTTGCCGCTTGACAGCAATAGACGTGGTCTCGACTTGGCTGGGCTAAGTACTCTTTACTGACAAATATTCTGTCAGAATTTTTCTAATTTTTCACCCAAAAGCTGTTTTAACAGCTACTTATCACTTCTGAGTGTTTTTGTGAGAGAAAGTTGTGTGAAATTTGGAGCGTTAGATTCCCGCTCTTATTAGTAGAGTTTTTCCTCGCGCTCTAGTTTAGAAGTGTCGTTTAAAAGATTACTGTTTAAAATTTGTTTTTTGTGGTACTGTATATTAACCTCTAGGTCCCGTTTTAGTTAGAGGAGCCTTGTTAGTGTACCTATTTGTCTGTTAAGAAGCCTAGGTCAAATCCTGCTTAAGTTAGAGGGATTTGGTTCTCAGTGCTTATTTTTTGTCCCTAGTGGTTGTTTGTGTTGTCCCTAGTGATGTCAAAAGAACATAGACCTTTGGGGTTTAAAAAATGTACCAAGTGTGGGTACAAGATGTCTATAACGGATGATCACTCGCTCTGTGTTTATTGCTTAGGGCCTAAGCATCTTCAAGAGTCGTGTAGTGTATGCCACGCTTTTTCTTCTCGCGTCCTCCAAGAGAGGAAAAATAAATTAATATTGAAAGGGATGATCTCCCCTTCCTTTGAGGAGGCTTTATCTTCTTCCCCCTCTCCCTCCAGGAAGAAGAAGTCTTTGGCTCCGACCAGTCCGTCGGAGCCGACAGCAAAGAAATCAAGGAAGGCTTCTCCGTCGGCTCCACAGACTTCGGAGCCGAGGTCGGAACGGTCTGCCTCGGTGCCTCCAGCCTCGACTCCTCTGTCCTTGGAGCCGAGAGCTCGAGCATCGAGAGGTGGGTCACCTTCTTCGGCTCCAATGGTTTCGGAGCCGAGAAAGGTCGCACACTCAGACTCTTCTACCTCGGCGCCAAAGTCCCCGTCGGCTCCGAGGGAAATTGCTGTACTGGTGGAATCTCCCTCAGCGCCGATAATACTTGAGACTATTCAGAGCCGGTCCCCCAGTCTTTCGGAACCGGTGAAGTCAACTCGGGCCCGATCAGTCTCTTCTCGGTCCTCGAGGATGTCCGATTCGGATATTGACAGGGTACTTCAAAGGCTGTTTCAGTCTCCAGTCTTTCAAAAGTTAGTATCGGCTCCAGCCCAGTCGGCTCCGGAGCCGACTGTCCACCCTGTTGTTTTGGTTCCTCCTCCAACAGCCTCGGCACTGTTGGAGTCGGTGCTGGTGGAGCCGGTGGAGGTTTTCGGGTCGGCTCCGACCCTTACTCCAACCCGACCTTGGTCGGAGTTCGACACGGACCTCCTCGGTCGGCCCGGGGTGAGGTTTCGGTCCGATGCTTTCGGTTCCGAGCCTCCCTCTCGGTGCTTCGGCTGCGGGAGTCCCTTCTACTGTTGTGGCCTCGGGGGTCGGACCGTCCCAGGACTCTGGGGGTCCGGCCTTCAGGGCCATGAGGAGTGCTTTAGCCAAATCTTCCTTGGCTACCTCCATCATCTCTCCGGCACCTTCCCTTGGCATGGAGACTCGTTCCTTTGTTGTCCCCCTGTCTCAGGACAGCAGAGCCATGGAGCCTGACGTCACCCCCATTGGGGATTCCTCCCTTCCTGGGGGTCCTTCCGAAGCTTCTTCGGAGGAACCTCCCAGGAAGAGACAGTGTAAGAGGAAGCACGTCGACTCGCCTGATGAGTCTCTCACCTCAGACACCGACCTCGATGATGCGGAGGGGTCCCCCAAGTCATCCTCAGATGATGTCTCCTTTGTGGACATCTTAGAAATCCTCAAACAACGAGGCGACTGGCAATCCAAACCCCCTTCCGCTGAGGAGTCGGTATTCCTCAAGGCCTTCGGGGCTCAACCTTCCGCCTCCTAGGTGTCTCCTCCCTTCGATGAGCTCTTGGATTTGATCTCTCGAAGGGCGTGGGAGCACCCGGATTCTGTGGAACCGGTGCCAGCTCGCCTTAATAAATTTTTGTCAGCCCCCCCAGAGAAGGAATTCTTATCCAAAGGTGTGGCCGTAGATGCCCTGGTGGTGGCATCTGCTACCCAGCAAGATGTGGCAGAGTTATCAATGTCCGTCCACCCTCCTAATAAAGAGTCCAGGAGTATGGATCGGTACGGGAAGCGCACCCTTACTTCAGCGGCCTTTACTTTAAGGTCTCTGAATTACCTTACACACTTCACCAGACTTCAGAGGGATCTGGTCAAGGAGCTGTCAGATACCCTCTCTGGTAACCTACCTGAGCAGTTGGCCCAGGCAGTTAGCTCTCAGTTGGCTACCCTGTCATCTATATCGAACTCGTCCATGAGGCTCATTTCATATGCGGCCGAAGGGGCGAGTAGGGCGGCGGGTACAGGTGTTGCTCTACGGAGACAGGCCTGGCTCCGCCTGTGTAATTTTGCGGAGGCCTTCAAGTCTTCCTTTGCCGACGCTCCCTTTGATGGGTCCTCCTTGTTTGGACCCAAGGTAAAGGACACCTTGACCCACTGTGAACAAGAGGGTAAGACTTTGACTGCCATAGAGGCACGGTTTTCCACTCCCTTCAGGCCTTATCCCAAGGCTAGAAGAGGGGGGAAAATGTGGTTCCGCAGATCTCAGAAGACTTACCCCTCACAGCAGGATGATCCCCCTTCTAAAGGCAGAGGAGGGGGAAATTTTTCAGGAAGACGCCGTCCCAGAGGCGGCCGGGGCCCCCGCAACACTGGAGACCGCGAGTCCTTTCGTGGCTCCTCAACCTTCCAGCATCCCTGAAGGATTGCCCGACTGCACCACTCCGGAGCCAGTCGGGGGTCGTTTTTTGAGGCACCTAAAGGCCTGGGAGAATATCACCCAGGACCGATGGGTGCTCTGAATCATTGCCGGAGGTTACAACATCCCCTTTTCACAGCCCCCCCCTCCATCCTGGAAAATCCCGGACCCACCACCCAGTCAACGGGATCTCGCAGCCTTCGAAATTTCAAAGCTGCTTCAAAAAGGAGTCATCCAACCGGTCCCCGAAGACCAGACCGGATTAGGGACTTACTCAAGATTCTTTTTGGTGCCAAAAAAGACCGGGGACATGAGGCCCATCTTGGATCTCAGCAAGCTCAACCGTTCTGTCAAGAAGTCCAAGTTCCGGATGGTCACTTTACAATCCATTCTCCCGCTGCTGGAGAAGGGTGTTTGGATGTGCTCCATAGATCTCAAGGATGCCTATTATAACATCCTGATAGATCAGGCGTCCAGGAGACACTTGCGCTTCAGCCTGGGAGACAGTCATTTCCAGTTCCGTGCACTGCCCTTTGGTCTCACCACAGCCCCCAGGGTGTTCACCAAGTGTTTGGCAGTGGTGACTGCTCACCTGAGAAGTCTAGGATTCCAGGTGTTTCCATATCTAGACGACTGGCTCCTAACTGCCACCTCCAGGCATCTACTCTTACAAAACCTAGCAGCCACTATTTCTCTAGGCGACTCCCTGGGAATCACCTTCAATTGGGCAAAGTCCGTGTTGCTGCCATCTCAGCGCATACGGTTTATCATAGTAGAGATAGACTCAAAGCAAATGCGGGTCTATCTTCCTACAGAGAGGATAGAAACATTACAATCTCAAATCCGAGCATTGCTCTTCAAACGCTGAGCCCCAGCAAGGATGGTCCTACAACTGTTGGGTTCCATGTTGGCTACCGTTCTCCTAGTTCCCTTAGCAAGATTGCACATGAGGATTCTCCAGTGGCTCCTGTCAGTCCAGTGGTCATATCAGGATCTCCCTCTCAGTCACCTCATTATGATCACGGAGACGTGCAAACAGGACCTCCGTTGGTGGCTTCTTTCCTCCAATCTGGATCAGGGGCGACCCTTCGTTCCTCCACCTCCAGTGGCCACTTTGACTATGGATGCCTCCCAGACGGGGTGGGGGGGACATTACCTGGGCAGGTCAGTCCAAGGCAAGTGGCACCCCGATGAGAGTTCCCTACACATCAACATACTGGAAATGAGGGCGGTGCTTCTATCGCTACAAGCACTACACAATTACCTCCCCCAGGGCATGATTGCCATTCAGTCCGACAACATGTCAGTAGTCTGGTACCTGAACAAGCAGGGAGGGACCAGGTCCTACCCCCTTTGCAGAGAGGCCATGAGAGTATGGGATTGAGTTGTTGCAACCAACCGTTTCTTGGTAGCAACACACATTCCGGGGAGATCCAATGTGATAGCCGACCGACTGAGCAGAACTATTCTCTCCCCTCACGAGTGGTCTCTGAACGACAGAGTACTAACTCAGATCTTCAGAAGATGGGGAACTCCTTGTTGCGACCTCTTTGCAACTCCTCACAACACGAAATGTCTACAGTTCTTCTCTCTCACCCCAGTTCTGGGGGGGGTTCCCAAGGACGCCCTAGTCCAAGCTTGGCCCACCAGCCTGCTGTACGCCTTCCCTCCGGTTCCCCTTCTTCCCAGGGTGATCCAGAAGGTGATTCACTTGCGGTGCAAGATGATTTTAGTTGCCCCATACTGGCCTCGTCAAGTCTGGCTGCCCTTTCTTCAGAAATACGCACTGGATGGTCCATGGTTCCTGGACCAGGCTCCAGATCTCTTGATTCACCAGTCGGGACAGCTTCATCAGTCCCTTCATTCGTTGAGGCTAACAGCTTGGCTCCTCCACTTCCGACCATAGTCAGGAACCAGGTTTTGGACTCGGAAGTCATACATATCTTGTCCTCGGCCCACAAGAATTCGACTAAAAAAATGTATAACAGCAAATGGAAGAGATTCGCCATTTGGGCCCAACTCCGGGGATTAGATCCTATTACTGCCCCGGTGTCTGAAGTTTTAAAATTTTTAGCTTCCTTATTCAATCAAGGTTCTTCGGTCTCTACCATCAAAGTTAAATTAGCAGCTATTTCTAAATTTCATGAAAGTATAGACCCACCTCTGATGAGCAATAAGTTGTGTAAAGCCTTCATGAAAGGTGCTGGTCTGCTACGACCTCCGATTTCTCATCCAGCTCCACCGTGGGATCTCAATTTCATATTAGGTGCTCTGACCTCTTCCCCCTTCGAACCGGCAGCAACTTGTGACTTGAAATTTCTTTCTTGGAAGACTGCTTTTTTGGTGGCAATTACATCAGCCAGAAGAGTTTCGGAACTTCAAGCCCTATGTGTCAAACCACCGTACCTGGTTTTTCATAAGGATAGAGTATCCCTCAGGCCTAATCCATCCTTTGTTCCCAAAGTTTGTTCTAGTTTTTGTCTTCAACAGTCATTGGAACTCCCAGTTGTCTTCCCAAACTACTCAGACAGAGCGGAATACATCTTCCATTCATTGGATGTTCACAGGCAGTTGCGTTTCTACTTAGATAGGATGCACCAAACACGGAAAACAGATCAGTTGTTTGTGTCCTTTTCGGACAATAAATTGGGCAAAACCATCACAAAGGTCACCATTGCCAAGTGGATCAGAGACTGTATCAGCCATACTTACCTTCTTTCTAATAGAGAGCTTACAACCACTGTGAAAGCTCATTCTACAAGGGCTATGGCTACTTCGACAGCCTTTCATTCCAAGCTTGCCATTAGTGACATTTGTGCTGCGGCTACCTGGTCTTCTCCTCACACCTTCATTTCTCATTACAAATTGGATGTGGCATCTCGGGGGTGAGCTTCCTTCGGTTCCACAGTTCTCAGGAGTGTTTTCCAGTGAGCCACCCAGGAATCAGGTGCTAGGGACGCTGTCCCATCAGTACAGAATGTAGGCGAGATAGGATCACATAACATCTTTTAGTTATGTACTTACCATAACTTTAGATGTTTGGGATCCATCTCGCCTACATTCCTAATACCCACCCTCCTTCCCCCTGCCTTGGAGATCAGAAGAGACCGGACAGTTCAGTTTAGCCGTTTCATCTTGAAACACCTGGCAATGTTATTTCAACTGTCTATGACTGTGTGCATGTGTGCGGACAAACAAGATCTGGGGAAGTAGTGGTGGGGCATCCTGGGATATAGCATAGCTCAGCCAATTAGAGACTTCGCTCTATAGTATAGCGTGCCGAGTCGGAGCCGAGGATCGGCTCCGAACCCATCAGTACAGAATGTAGGCGAGATGGATCCCAAACATCTAAAGTTAGGGTAAGTACATAACTAAAAGTTCTTTGTGTTTCACTTTTGCAGTCATCACACTTGGGTTATCTGCCAGCAGGTAGCCCTCAGTCGGGCCGAATACCAGAGACTTAGTATTTCTGCGTCAGTTGCTGTCACTTCAGGACTGACATCAGGTCGTCAGGGGTATAAAAACAGGCAGCTGACACCATTACATCAGTCTTTTTTGCCAAGGAGCCTGAAGCAGAAGCAGTTCGCACAAGTGCCGGTCGGCCGCTACCTGAGTTTTCGTTTCCGAAATTGAATCATCCTGAAATCTAAAGCTAAGTACCCTGTTGGGGATCCTTTTTTCTTGCTCTAACTGATGTCAGAAAAAGTTAACAATTGTCTCACCTGTGGAAAGCAAATACCACACCGAGATTTCCATTCTTACTGCATCATCTGTTTAGGCCCAGACCACAACGTACCTCGCTGTTAGTTTTTCGCATTACCGATATTCGACACAAACCAGCAATTTATCTTTCACGTCTTCAGTTCTTTCTAAAACTGCTGAGTTTCTAAGGCCAAGTGTACGACCTACTCCTAAAAAAACGACGACCCAAACTCAAGCGCCTGCTTCCTTGCTACAGTCTCAAATACTTAAAATGGCAGAAGACCTGATCATGCTGATTAGGGGAAGCCAGCCTTCCCCTACTAAAACAAAGAGAGACCTGTCCCCAGCATTTTTAACTGACCAAGGGTCCGACCACTAAGAGGTTTCTGAATATGAAGACAAGCCTTTATCTGCCTTTGAGGATTCAGATGCAGAGGAATCCATTCCTTCTGCTTCCCCTCCAGAGGATTTTTCTTTTGGTGAAACCCTACATACCTTGAGAGAGCATTTCCACTGGGAATGCCAGGGTTATCCTCAGTCCAAAAAGAGACTCTGGGAATGTTTAGATTTACCACAGCACAGTCCCTTGGCTATCCCTCCTGTTCTGGATGTTGTGGATGATGTCTTTATGGAATCCAGTTTAACTCCTGATACTTTACCCCCTGATCCAAGGAAACCAGACAGGTACTATAAAGTCCCCGACTCTCACAAATTTCTTTTCAAAAATCCTACTGCTAACCCAGAGGTCATCTCCCAAGCACCTAAAGGAATAAAAGCAACTACAGCTAAGAATCCCACCCCTTCGGATAGGGATTCCTGAGCTTTAGACAGATGAGGTAAAAAAGTATACACCTCTGCAACTTTTGCCATTAGAGCATTGAATTGTCAGTTCCGCATGCTGAAATGCCAGCGACATACTATGGAACTTATTAAGCAAAAATTATCTACCTTTCCTGACTGTGCAGAAAATAAAGAATTACAGGAGCTTATGCATTCTGCAAGCCAAGTCAGTAAATATACCCTGCAATGTGGGTTTGACACCCTAGAAGCATCTTGCAGGGCAGGAGTCACAGGTTCTGTACTTAGAAGGCATGCTTGGCTTAAGGAGCAGACCTTGCCAGACCATGTCAAATCAAAATTATTGGACGTTCTTTTAAACAAGCACAATCTGTTTGGCACCAAAACAGAAGAGGTTTTAAAAAAGATGGAAGAAAAGGCTAAGTGTATGCAGACAGTCAAAGATTTTTTTGCAAGTGCAGCCTTCAAGATTCAGTATGCATTGCCCTTCGAAACATTGGTCCTTTCCCACCCCCTCAAGGCCATCTCAAACTAGACCCAGGGGAAACAGACCCCCCAGATTACAGTCTCAGTATATGCAGAGATCTAAGCAATGGAGTACCTCCACTTCTAAAACAGGGAGTGCTAAGCCACCCCCTTACAGAAAGAATTCACAATGACTTCTCAGCTCCACTCCTCACCTCTGCCCAGTTGTTCATGCCCCTAGGAGGAAAACTTGCCCACCATACAAAAAACAGGACCTCCATCACCAACAATCGATGGGTCCTCAACATAGTATCCCAGGGGTACAAATTCTATTTAGACATGCTGCCAACCCCAAAAGAGTTCCCAGATTTTCTTCCAAACCAGTGGGCAGAGGCACAAAACCAAGTTCAATCCCTGCTCTCCATAAGGGCAATTCAGCCTGTTCCTGCAGAACAGGTAGGCCAAGGTTTTTATTCCAGACTTTTCCTGGTACCCAGAAAAGAGGACACCTGGTGCCCAATCTTAGATCTATCCATTCTAAACACCTTCCTGATGGTACCAAAATTCAAAATGCTCACTCTACAGCAGCTTCTCCCTATGTTGACCAAAGATGCCTGGTTAGCCACCCTAGACCTAAAGGAAGCCCATCTGCACATCCCTATCAGGGACTCATGCAGGAAATATCTACTTTTCAGGGCAGGATCCATAGTTCTGTGCACTTCCCTTTGGCTTATCCACTGTGCCCAGAGTCTTGACAAAATGCCTGGCTCCAGCCATTGCCTATTGCAGACAGAGAATATTTATTCTTACTTGGACGATTGCCTGATTCAGGCAAACAGGAAAAGCTGTTGCAGCACCTGACATTTGTAAAGGACTTACTAACCTCCCTGGTGTACACTATCAATGAAAAGAAATCAAAACTAGTCCCCAGTCAAAAAAATGTATTCCTGGGAGCAAGCTTCGACATAGCATCCCAGATGGCATTCCTTACTCCAGAAAAACAAGCCTATCTGACAGGCTACTTCAGTCAAATGGCCACCAGATCCCAACTATCTGCAAAGAAAATCCTGCAGGTTCTAGGGTTCATGGTCTCCTGCATTCTACTAATTCCATATGCCAGACTGCATATGAGGAAACTTCAGTGGTACTTAAAAAGTCTTTGGTGCCAACATTCTCAGGACCTGGAAACTATCATACCTAGTCTCAGGACAGAGTTTCTTTGGCGGGCAGCAGCATGCAACCACAACAAGGGACTTCCCTTTACACAACCCCACGCCGACCAGACCCTAACCACAGACACATCAGACTATGCCTGTGGTGCACATCTGGACAGCAGGTGCATTCAGGGCCACTGGAGCCCAAACCAAATTCATCTGCACATCAACCAAAAAGAGATGCTAGCTGTTCAGCACACCCTGACAGCTTTCAGATCCCTACTATCACCAGGGCCCCTTCTAATAACAGTGATGTGGTACATCAACAAGCAGGGGGAACCCACTCTTATCCCCTCTGCAGGCCAGCCATGAACTTGTGGAATACTACCTTGGTTATGCAGATTCACCTGCAAGCTCAATTCCTGCTAGGCAAACAAAACTCTGTGGCAGATGACTTAAGCAGAAATCTCCTAGACTCACACCAGTGGTAATTAGATCTCAACAAATTTAGCCTTCTAACCCAGAAATGGGGTACCCCAAAGGTGGACCTATTTGCCACCCCCTACAATCACCAGCTCAGCAAATTCTGCACCAGGGTACCTTACAGCAAGGCCTGGAAAGTAGATGCCTTATCCTTCCAGTGGGAAACCTCTCAATCTATGCATTTCCTTCCTGCCTCTTCTTACAAGAGTGCTACTCAAGATAAGGCAGAAAAAAACAAGGGCAATCCTGATTGCCCCAGACTGGCCATGCCAACACTGGTACCCTCTATTGTGCAGTCTATTGGTGCCACCATGGCACCTACCCCAGATCCCAACCCTCCTCACTCAGTAGGAGGGATAGATCTTGCATTCGCAATTGCAGACCCTGAACCTTGCAACCTGGCTTATTCCTAGAATTCTCCTCCAGTGGCCAGCCTAAGCAAGCAGGTGCTGCATGTCATTCATGAAGCCAGAAGACTCGGTGCAAGGAAATCCTATGCTGATAAGTGGTAAAGGTATTGTTCCTGGGTTCACTCTAAAGGAGCAGATACAGCACAGCCCTCCTTACCTCTCATCCTGAATTACCTAGCAGACCTACTCCACAGAGGCCTATCCTTCTCTTCCATTAAGATCCATGCCTCTGCCATCTCTGCTCATTACAGCACTGAGACACCTCTCTTCTCTCACCCTCTCATCAAACAATACTTGAGAGGGGCTAACAACGTAAGGCAACCAAGAAGAGCCCCCACCCCTGCTTGGGACCTTTACTTTGTGCTGGAAAAGCTCACGCTACCCTGCTTTGAACCTGCAGCATCAGCAGAGTTAAAATTCCTCTCTTGGAAAACAGCCATACTTCTGGCCATCACTTCAGCTAGAAGAGTGTCAGAGCTACATGCACTTATAGCCATGAAACCCTTCATTATTTTTCATGGTGACAGGATCTCCCTCAGGTCTAACCCTACTTTTATGCCTAAAGTGGTGTCCAGTGTGGCTCTCGACCAATCTATCCTTTTGCCCACCTTTTTCACTAATCCTCAAAATAAGGGGGAAAGGATCCTACACCCTTTAGACATGCACAGACAGCTCAGATTCTGCCTTGATAGGACTAAGCCCTTCAGGAAATCTGACCACTTACTAGTCAGCTTTGCACCAGGGGCAGAGGGCAAGGCCATATCAAAACAGAATATCTCCAAATGGATAGCACACTGTATCCATTTCTGTTACAAACACCATGGGAAACCACCCCCTCAGGGGGTCAGAATGCATTCCACTAGGGCAACTTCAACCTCTACAGCTTTTCTCAGAGGAGTCCCTACCAGGGACATTCTGGAATCTGCTACTTGGGGTTCTGTTCACACCTTCACCAAGCATTACCACCTGCCTATCTTTTCCAAATCCAGGGCGGGTTTTGCAACAGCAGTCCTGCAGGACATACTAGCCAGCCCCAACTCTTCTTGGTTGCCTCCACCCATTCTTCAGCTTTGGGAATCAACCCAAGTGTGATGACTGCAACAGTGAAACATATGAACATAGTACAGTTGTGCACACTTACCATAAATGTAGATGTTTGAGTGTATTCACTGTTGCAGTCCTGGTTTGCCACCCTCCAACCCCCTTGTCTCTCTCTCTCTCTCTCTCTCTCTCTCTGTCCTTCTCTATTTATCTTACTCACCCCTTACAGGGTATTGGTATTTATTTTTTACTGGTGGTGTTTTTTCCACCATAACTTTTTTTTTCTCAAAAATCTTTTTATTGATTTATAAAGTATGACATAACAAAACAAAACATCAAAACATTATAAATCTTATCATATATGAGTTGATTGAATTTATACACTTTGTAATAATGCATTTCAACTCATGAAGGTGAGAGCAAAACAATATCTAACAATATATACAATATATACAATTGATAACCAAGAATCAAAATATGAAATGAGACTATAGCCAAAATGAGAAAGTGAAGTATGAGAGTAAATAAATCCACATAATGTATTGTGACAATGAATATGATAACTATTAATCACTATTAATAATGAAGAGGACCTTCTCTAAAACTTTATTATTTAAAACCCTTTTCTTAGGACTCTTCCAAATAGTTTTGTGTGCATAAATATACAAATATGCCATTGTTCTAAAAGCATTCCAATTTAATTTAGTGCAATCAAGCCAGTTTTTGGTAATGCACAGTTTAATAAGAGAACAAATGAATACCAGCACATGAGTATCCAATTTAGAGAGATGAATCATGGGAATGTGTAAGATTGCAATTTTCCATGATAAAGTGGATTTATGGTACCCCATTTTCTGTAACCTTACTTTCAAGGAAGTCCAAAGTTTATGTGAAAAGTGGCAATACCAAAAAATGTGTAAAAGGTCGGCTTTGGGAAAAGAGCAACAAGGGCATGATGGAGACTTGTTCACATCAAATTTGTTAAGTTTGGAAGGAGTATAATAAGCATTGTTATTAATCATCAGTTGGGTATAAACCAAATTCTTGAAAGGAGAGTATTCCAGAGTATTTCTAATGGCTAAAAGTTTTTGGTTGTCTGTTAAATGAGGGTTATGAATAACCCAAAAGTTCGAGAAAAGACATGACGAATCTTGTATTAATTTAGTTAATAAATTATAAGATTTTGACAACATTTTCTCAGGTAGTGATAATGTTTTAACTATCAATTCCAAATTATTGAGATCTTGTTCTCTTGGCATCATAAGATTGCAATTATTTATAACCACATCCCTTATTTGGCGTAGTATTGTAGTATAAGTACAGTTGACATTCAGAATCTTACGTAGTTCAGCCAGGGACACGTCTTTATATTTCAGAAATGTCCAAACCTTAATATTTTTATAAGGGATAATTTGAAAGGTTAAATGATGTATTATCCAGCTTAAAATTTGGGTTCAGGTGAATTGGTTGAAGTATATATGAAATCTTATCCATTTTGATTAGTTTTAATAATTCCTGGAATGCATTGATCTTATGTTTTAGGAAAATCGAGACTTTGAGGGTGTTCAAGATATCAGTAGATATGAAAGGAAAGGCATCAGGGTTTATGTTCTTGGATATAATATATTGATTCCAAATCCTAACCCAATTAGATGTATTATTATTGTGAATGTTATTCATTTTAGAAATGGACAAAAGTTTATTTGCCAAAACAATTAAGTAATAAAGATAAAAATTTGGCAAACCTAAACCCCCCTGTCTTTGGAAGATGATAATTTAGAATAAGATATTCTAACTGCCTTAGGGAACCACAAACATTTATAGCTAATTCTTTATTAACTTTGTCAAAAAAAGATTTCGGGATTATTTGATCTAAAGAACTAAATTGGTACAAAAATTTAGGAAGGATATTCATTTTGATTATGGCAGCTTTTGATAGAAGTGAAAGATTCAAAAGTTCCCATCTACGCATATCTAGCATTATTGTTGACCATAATTTATATGTTATTTTGAAATGAAGATAGGCTATTATGCTCCATATGAATACCCAGATATTTAACCCCGTATGTAATATGGAAATGAGAATCAGGGAATAAGTAAGATTTATGAGCTAAATAATTCAAAGGAAAAATATGAGTCTTTTGAGGATTAATGTGATAGTCCGATGCAAGAGAAAATTTCTCAATAGAATTCATAATCTTTTTAAAATCTGAGAGAGGAGTTTGAAAGAATATAACTAAGTCATCCGCAAAGGCAGAGAAAAATAAATTATTGTTAAGAATCCTAGGAACTTTGTGAAATGTATTTTGTTTTATGTACAAAAGTAAAGGTTCCAAATATATGTTAAAAAGAAAAGGAGATAAAGGACAACCCTGTCTCGTACCATTAGTTAGCTTTATAGGACTTGTGATTCCGTTAATATATAGTCTAGTAAAGGATTTTTTGTACAGAGTTTTGATAAAATTTATAAATGTAATGGGGAAATTAAAACATGACATAGTCTGAAAGAGAAAATTCCAACACACACTATCAAATGCATTTGATGCATCCAAGATCAGTGCATACAATGGGTTATTATCATGTTTTGTAAGATGTATAATAGATTCCAAGGTCAAGGTGTTTTCCCAAATGTGTCTATGGGACATAAAACCTGTCTGATCTGGCGAAATTATTGATGAAAGGACATTTTCCAATCTCTTAGCAAGAATCGAAGACAGAATCTTAATATCTACATTGATTAATGAAATCGGTCTATAGTTGCGGGGGTCAGTCTTATCTTTACTATTTTTCAAAATTAGTATAGTTTTTGAAGTGTTCCAGTGGAGATCAGATATGTCATTTATAATTATATAGTTATATACTTTAAGGAGAAAGGGAGCAATTACTGTTTTAAAGGATTTAAAAAAGTTAGGTGTAAAACCATCAGGGCCCGGGGATTTGCCAATCTTTAGCCTATCAATTGACTCTGTAATTTCTAAAAGAGTAAGAGGAGATGAAAGAGTATTTTGCTGTTTTTCATTTATCGTGGGAAATATTATGGAAATTAAAAAACTATTTATATGACTATTATTTATAGAATTAGAAGATTTAGAATATAATTCTGTATAAAGTGATGAGAAGAGATGCAAAACTTCCTTGTCCATACTATATATTTGATCTTTATATTGTATGGGCGATATTTTAGATCTCTCAAAATTTTTCTTAATTATTCTTGCCAAGGTTTTGGAAGGAATTTGGGCCCATTCTGAGTAAGTGGCTAATAATCTTTGCTCCAATATTGAAAGATTGTTTTGATGTAGTAAAATAAGTTCCTTTTGTAAGTCTATAATCTGCTTTTCATATGAGGGGTCCGGATTTAGCCAATATTGATTTTCAAGAGATTGAATATTCAGTTTTAAACATCTTTCTTTACTATTAAGTTGTTTTTTAAGATATGCAGCCTTACCAATAAACATTCCCCTTAACCTAGCTTTGCATGCCTCCCACTGCACATCATAGGGAATATCTGTTGAATCTAACTCATTTTCCATTTCCTGAATTATTTCTATACACATTTTACTAATTTCTTCATTAGAGAGCAAGTTATTGTTTAATGTCCAGTTATTTCTTTTGAATTTATGACTCGGGTTAAAATTTAGATTTAATTTTACTAAGATTCTAGAGTGATCAGATAGAAATCTAGGTTCAGTAGTGAAATCCATTAATAACTGTGAAAGGGAATTTGAAATAAGAAAAAAATCCAATCTAGACCATGAATGATAACATTTAGAATAATAGGTATAAGTATCAATTTTATTTGAGTATTTAGTGAGTTGTAGAGGGTCTGTAAGATTATATTCTAATATTAAGTCCTCCAAAGCAAAGGATGCTTGCTGATTATATGAAGAGGAATAACTTGTACGATCTATGACTGGGTTAATTACAGCATTCCAATCCCCTCCCAAAATAACAAAGTGATCTTTGTATGATGAAAGTATGTTGTAAATCTGAAATATAAAAGTATGTTGATCACTACAAGGGCCATAAAGATTTAGTATCAGTAGTGGTTTGTCCAAATTATGTATGAAAGCTGTAAAATAGCACCATCTACCTTTATCGTCATATTTTTCTTCAATAATAGTTCCTTGGAATTTTTGCTTAACTGTAATAGCCACCCCCCTAGAATTAGAAGTGTCCCCTAAAGCTATTATTTTCTTAATCCATTTTTTATTTCTTACTTTGTCCCAGTCGTCCCTAGGAATATGTGTTTCTTGCAAAAACATATATTGGCTTGTGATTTATACATTAAATGATATAATAAGGATTTCTTATCTTTATTTTGGATCCCCCTTACGTTCCAGGAATCAATTATTAATAAATTAGTCATATAATTATTAAAGGTCTGTTAAAGAAGATGTTAAAATATAGATTGTTTGTGATTAAGTAAAGTATAAATGTGGAAATTAAACCAAATTTAGTCTCATTATAACAAATAATACCTATAGGTGTATGTTTCATTGCAAAGTTAACTCTAACCTCATAAGTTTTGCTCTTCCCTACCCCAGTGCCTACCCACCTAAACCTATCTACCAAGGGAAGATGAAAATAACTACATATACAATTTAAAAACTTGGTTACCAAAATCACATACATATGTGAAGAAAATTTAAGTAAAGTCCTAAAAAGGACTATAACCAGGTTAACAAAACTAAACATATTTACACAGCTATCCAAAAACAAGATGCCCGACATATACATTCCCCATTCAAAAATGTACTCAAAAAAACTCCTGTAAATTTAGATATAATTGTGACCAGAGTATATATGTAGTTAATCTTGTACTACAGTATATATCTATGATGTAAAATGTTAGTAGGATAAAGATTTAATTGGTGCAACATTAATATATTTATACATGTAAAGATCATACATGTATGTGTAGCAATATACGAATATGTCTATAATCAAAAAGGTTTAATGTAATTAAGAATTTAAAATCTTTACATTCAAATATACACTATATTGCTTTGTATTACTAAATCCTTTAAACAGAGTATCTCTGATTAATCATCTTTACTATCTTTATAAACAAATTGTATGACACAGGTATATGAAAATCCAGTTAGTAATGAGAACATCAGTAAGTCTAGTAAAAGGTCAATCAATATCGTTGAAATCACCTGAGTCTCATATTCTTTAACATAACATAAATATAATATGTAGGATGATATTTTAATATTTATCATAAATGTAAGTATAATATGAGAAAATGCATTAATGTATACTGTGATAATTACCAAGGGCTTCAACTAACCCTATAGGGTAATATTACACCCTAACACTTCCAGTATTGTCATTAAAAGTATACAAGTGAAAATATATTTTTAACAGAAAATATATACCTAAATTATAAAAATAAAATATTCCACATTTTTCGCAATTGGCCCAATATACCAACAGCAGCATATTAAGGACAATAAGTGTTCTTGTAGATGGCATTTAAAGTTGTCAGCACTTAGTAGATAATAGATGTGTAAAATAAATTATCTCCTGGATATTAGATTTGTTATGCGCCAACTACATGTAAAAGTTATAGCTAAAAACAAGTTTTCAATCTATATTACACAGTGTTTTAGCTTAAAAGTTAGTTATAAAGGCTTAAATGCTTCCGCACATACGTAGTACCAGTCCTGTACGAGAAAAAGACTTCCTGAATCACGTAAAGTGCACTGTCACAACCTACAAGAAAGAAAGCCACTTACTTGCAAGAAACAGTGCTACTGAAGTCAAAACACAGTTTCCAAGGATGAAATCAGCAGTTCTTCAAATGCGGGATATCAGTGGAACAAGAAAACCATATTCTGTGCAAGCAGACAATCGCGAACAAATGTTTACATCCTTTTCAGCTTTCTTTCCGAAGACTTGTCATCAGACCACAGAGTATGCAGCACGAGCAACACAATTCTGATCAGATAAAAATAATTGCATTACCCTAGCGTCGCTAGTGACATCCAGAGAGTATACACCAAGATAAAAGGCTCATGAATAATTCCAGAGACAAAACCAAGGCATTCAGTGAAGATTAGTGACTCTACGTAGCACAAGAGACCAGATATTATTCCCTCCATTCTGCTGATGCATTCTTAGATGAAGAAACATTACCTTTTCATGTAAACAATGCCAAGTTGATGTTGGTATATTGTAAAGGCGTAACATACTGGAATATTAATATGTGAGTTTGCGACAACTCCAAGAAACATTAAAACACATGTTTCATATACAAAAAAGCTGAATTATTTTTTCACCTGTCAAAGCTATGTCATATAATCAATATTATGAAAAAAAGACATAGTATTAAAGGTTAGCTCACAAACTTAAAACATCAAATGCACTTACAATAATTATGAGTTTTATTTTTGTGTGTCATTAGCAGGAAGAGCCTTGAATACTTTTAAGAATATGTCTTTGCTTCTTGTGGGTCTGTGAGCACATAAGTCCTGCCATTATAGTTGAAAGAAAGAGTATTAGGATAACGATCCTAAATTTTATTCCCTTTTAATCAGGTCTGCACAGAATGGAGACAGTTTTGTCTGTTTAATTTTATTTGAGCTGGTAAATCCTGTGAAAGAGTCAATTTATGTTTATTCCAGATGAGATATTTTTTACTTTTGGCTGCTTCTAAGATACGCTGGGTATCTTGAAAGTTTAATAACCTTGTGTATATAATCCGAGGTGAAGTAGAGTCTTGTCTAACATGCAGGGCTCTGTGTGCTCTTTCTACAGTTAAAGTTTTTGTATTTGTTTCACAATTAAGTAAAGCCTCAAATATTTGTTTAGTCACTGAAATTAAGTTTTGATTTTCATAAGATTCCGCAATCCTCTAATTATTATGTTATTTCTCCGGCTCCTTGCCTCCAAATCCAGAACTTTAGCTTGTAAATCAGCAATTAGATTATCTTTAGATTTTAAGTCATTTTCAATAGATTCTGCTCTTATTTCTATGGCTAAATACTTATTTTCAAGAATGTCCATTCTTTCATTAATCTGTTTTAAAGTTTTACCAGAATCAGTAAATTGGTCAGAAAAATTCTGTATAGCACTCTGAATGGGTTGTAATGCCATTTTTAAGTCTTCTAAATGAAAATTAGAATAATTTTTTTCTTTTGCACTTACTTTTATGATTTCAGTAGATGATTTAGAGGTTTTAAGTCTCTTGGAGCCAGTGTCCTTCTCTGGAGAAAGCATAGAAGAGAATTTGGCCTTAGTTGTCTGTGCATCCATGGAATCTGAGTTGCCAGCCATGCCCAGGTTAGAGGTGTGAAAACAGAGAAACTGACACAGAGATAAGCATTTGGAGTGCACTTGTCCAAAGACTGTTGAAGCCAAAAGTATTCTGAGGTAAAATAATCCAAAAGTTTACCTTTTTCCAAAAATAAACAATCCCAAAGTGAAGGACTTGTATCAGAGATAATTTCTGTAAAAAAAACTGTGGAAAAATTTCGCTTAAAAGTAGTTAAAAGTAGCCGGTAATTACATAGCAGTGAGGAGCTCAATGAATAGGAAGCAGTCTAGTCGGCGGCCATCTTTGAATCCCATTTTTTCCACCATAACTTAGCTCTCTATTTGGGGGCTCCTGACATTTGGGACAAGAAAAACAGATGTAATGGTGTCTGCTGCCTGTTTTTATACCCCTGATGACCTGACATCAGTCCTGAAGTGACAGCAACTGAGTCTCTGGTATTTGGGCCGACTGAGGGCTACCTGCTGGCATATAACCCAAGTGTGATGACTGCAACAGTGAATACACTCGAATATCTACATTTATGGTAAGTGTGCACAACTGTACTTTCGGTTGCTCCCCACTCAAAATTAATTGTTACATATAGATATGTCTACAGATACATACATATATGTATACATATCTGTCTGTCAGTGTCTCACTCTCCATATTTATAAATCTACACACACACACACAAACACACATCTGTCTGTCCCCATACATCTACATAGCACATGTACATATATCATACACACACACCTCCATGTATATTTATGTCCCTGTTATCTACAGATATATGTTTATATACCTGTGTATGTCTGTATTGTCCTACATACCTTAATAATGGTGATTAAAGCTGCACTATGGCACACACATAATGTTGCTCAAAGGACCAAATGTAAGGGCCCAACAGTGGATAATTCACTTCTGTACAGCCCCCTGTGCCTGCTGATTGCCACAACACATATACCAACAGGTGAACAGGTGGTGTCGTGTATCATGTTTCTACATACACATTGACAGGGCACATTGTATTGGCCCACAGACTTACCCATCCAAATGGAAATAGCCACATATGGCCAAAATGGCTACTGTAGGCACGTAGCTAGGACAAAAACTGTTATCTGACTGCTAGGCTACTAGATGCAGAGAACAGTTGTGAAGCAATGTCACTCTGCAGCCCACACATGCTGGTCTAAGTGTGGCAAGGGCTAATCTAAAAAAGGGTATCAAGAAGGCCAAGAGGGAGTATGGAAAGAGGATACAAAGATGCTTAGAGAATGTGAAAGCCTCAAGAAGCCTGTGGCATGGTGTTCAACAGCTAACTGACTACAGGACCAAGTCAGCTCAGTGCAATGATAGCACTGAATTTCTGGACAATTTAAACACATTTTATGGCAGGTTTGAAGAGAAATACAACCTGGAGGCTGTAAATCTTCTCAATGACCAAAAGGTGTCAGTAATCAACTTCAGTGCTGTGGATGTAAGGAACCAAATGAGGAAAGTGAACCCCGGGAAGGCTGCTGGCCCTGATAATAATCTGAGTAAGCTCAGCATATTCCCGATGGACATCTTCAATACCTCACTTGTCCAGAAAAAAGTACCAGCATGCTTCAAAGTTACCAACATAAGCCCTCTGCCCAAAAAAGCAAACCCCATCTGCCTAAATGATTACAGGCCATTGGCCCTTACATCAAATGTCATGAAATGTTTTGAAAGACTGATTAAAAGGCATTTGACTACAGTACTACCCCAATCCTTTGACCTGTACCTTAACACTACCAACTGCCTTTGTAATGGCAGACTTCAGCTGTGGTGCATGTTGTAAATGTTGTGATCTGTAGTGTGTAAGACTAGATAGGTAGGGATTCTAGTGTGTGTGTGTGTGTGTGTGTGTGTGTGTGTGTGTGTGTGTCTGTGTCCATCTCCCTGCAAAATAAATATCATCACCACACTGACTTAGAAAGTGGTGGTGTTTTGCAGTATTTTGTTTGTAGCAGGTGACATGTACCTCCAAAGTCCTGACCAGAACAAGGCCTGCTGATGTCATCTACCATAACATTACCTAAAGAGATGTTTATACCACGCCTGTGGTGTGGCATGTGTGTTAAGTAATGTGACCTGTAGTGTGCACCATTAGATAGGTAGGTGTTATAATCTAATTGCAGCCAACATGAACTGTGTCTGCTGTGCAGTGTTCTGTACATATTACTTGATAGTTGCACTGTTCTCACTGTGGCCTTGTGTGTGTGTGTGTGTGTGTGTGTGTGTGTGTGTGTGTGTGTGTGTGTGTGTGTGTGTGTAAAAGAGCATTTTACATCAGTGTATGGGATCATAGGATCATTGTACCTTAGTAGCCTAATGGGTCTAGGTCCCATAAAATCCTTGTCATGCTCTTACCCTTATTTACATGATCAGCACATATTGCCCCTGTCCATAAGAGATGCATGCAGAAGCCCTCAGTTGACAAAGCAGTCATCCAGGCAATCATATAGATTGCATCTGATGAGGGCTAATGAGGTGCACTGTTTGCCATTAGGTGGGTGTCTGCTTCAATGGTTTGTGAAAGTGTGGTAGATATATCTCCCCCACCACCATGTATTAGTAATGTCACATACCAGGTAAATATCCTCACAGCAGTAATACATGTACCATTCCACCTACAGATATGCAGCATTTCCATTACAGCAGGGTGAGACATTGCCCTTTATGCAAGGCAGAGATCACTTCTGTGTAGTTTATATGACACAAGCTACAATGACAGTTATTGCACATGATCCCTGTAGGATAGATAATGGGACTTTAAGTTCCCTTGTGAGGAAATTTTGTGTTGTGTGCAATTGCCACTGGTGCTTGCAAAGGTACATGAGAAAATGGCCATTACAGTGAAATATTGGCATGCTGAAGGAAGAGTACATGGAGGTTATAACTACATCATTATTGGGTGACAGTGCACTCACTAATGACATGAGCATGATACACTACCCTTCTTACGCCTGTGGAAACATGGTGATCTATGTTAAATTGGGTATAAACCTGTGTGGCCAGGTCTATCACCCCTGAGTATGTACATCAGGTTTTGCCAGTGATGTGCTACTTGCCAGGAACATTGCTGTTGCAGATGGAAATGATACTGCATTCATATTTCTGTGGGGTTACGGCTATGAGTATGTGAACAAGCATATGTTCATGAAGACCCTCTTGTAGTAGAATTTTGTAACTAGGAGATTCTGTGACTGCTCCCAGTTTGCTGTGCCACAAGGGGCTTCTTGTCCTCTTTTCAGCTACAGCCGAGTTTATGCAGTTGTACAGGTGGCTGCATAAAGCATTGTTGTAGAAGGTGCCATACTTGCCTGTCCCATTTAAGGGTAGAGCTGCAGCCACGCTATTTATGCCATCCCATAGGAGGTTGTCCTTTGCTTTGTTGAAGTTTACTGCTGTGTTTGCTGAAGGAGGGGGTTAGGTGTGAGTCTTACATGTAAGGAGACCAATTTGTGATCAGATCTTACTATGGAGGACCTCACAGTGCAGGTGCTACAGTGGTCAGCCGTATTGATAAGCACCTGATGCAGTACATTGGCTCCCCTTGTGGGGATGTCATTCTACTGGTTCAGGCCATTGTAGTTAAGGGCAAGGAATAACCTTTGGCCAAGTGAGTTGCAGCATACCTCATGGTGTTGTGATATAGCTTGATAGATGCAGGTAGATTCAAGTAAGTACAGCAGGTGTCCTGATTCATGGAGTTGCCCTTGTTGCTGGCAGTTGCTTCATTGGGTGGCCTACCAGCAATGAATAGCATCTGCAGTGTCTGCAGGGAAGCACACTGTTTAACCAATCTGGATGTGTCTCTATCTTTAATGACTATGGATACACCACCTGCATTTACTGGCACACTTTTAGTGTGAGTTCTGAACATGTGGAAGGACGTGTAGTCTGGAATGGCTGTGGTGCTGTCCACAGCCTTGAACCAGGTGTGTGTGACTGCATAAATGTCTGCATCTTCCAAGGTGGGGACACCTTCCAGTGAGTGGAGTTTAGTGTTGGCATTTGTAGAATGTACCAGCATAACCATGATGTTTGAGGATGGCCTTTCCTCTATGGAATGCTTTCCCATGAGACAATGCTTATAAGATGCACTATGGTGATGTCAGCAGCTCCCAGGAGTGACAGATGAACACCGTCTGTGGCAAAGCATCAAGGTCTGTTGAGCAAGTCATCCCAGGCTGACATTTACTGGGTCCTGCTAAAATGACACCACACGATAAGCCAGTTATTGACTTCACTCATTTTCCTTGTGTATTGAGCCATCATCTTAGGTGAAGGTGTAATGCAGTTGAAGACAATGAGTACACCCGCCAGGAACAGACTGTGTAAGCTCAGTCATGTGTCTGCATACAGTCCATTCAGGTATGTCTCAAGGTGTACACACCAACAGGAACTATGACATCATCATAACGCCACCTGATGTTGACAAACCTGCATGCATGTGTGATATGGCATATCCTGGTACCTCACAGACAGCTAACTGTGACCTTTCTCATGTGTAGCCTGGTGAGAGGGACATGAATGTGTCACATGATGTATTCACCTATGAATAATAGGGTTGAGTTTGTGTTTTGCCTCAGGTGTTTAACCGGAGAGAGAGTAGTGCATGCACTATTAAGTGTGGTGTGTTCTGCAGAGGTAAAAGTATGTGTACTGAACTTGCAATTGGGTTTCTGAGGTGTATGTTCTTTGCATATGTTAGGCAGTGGCCTGACAGATGTTGAAAAGTAACATGTTATCACCTTTATGTAGTTCTCCTAATGTAACACAGCAGTGTGCGATAACATGGTTGAGTGAGTACAATGCTTTGCCAGGCATGTGGACCTTGGATTAAACATAATCCCGTGATTAGGCATGGCCACAAATGCATAACTACAAATGTGACAATGTACAACTCCAGCAAAGTTAGGGTCATGCTGCTACACCCTTGGGGTTGACACTGTCTGTAGGCACTCCTTGCAGTGAAGCTGTGGATGTCCATGCATGCAAAGAGAACTTGTTCAACTCTGCAGTCATTACTCTGGCCTTGCTAGTCTACACTGCCTGTCAAGCAACCAGACAGCACACTGGATGTTTTGTGACATGATGCCGGAACACAGACATGTACTCTGGTTACATAAATGTGCAGTATGACATATGTAGGACATGTGTGGGTACACACACTTTGGCCAAAGGTGGCCACTCCACTACACTATGCCTCAGATCAGTGGCACGCAGACATGCACCATGAAGCTGTTGAAGGTCTGGCTGAACGAATAGCTGTGAAATTGTCACCTAACAGGGATCAATGCCACTGTGGTGCTTGATCGAGCAAACTTAAATGTCCATGTCCCTGGACATTGAATATCATATTGTGACACTGCAGTTGTGCTCTAACTAATAATCTGCTCATTACCTTACTGCAATTCCAAGAACCCTGGAATACAAGGCATAATATATGCCAAACTGTAAAGATATCTCTGCTTGCTGCTCAAGGCATCTACCTGGAAAAGGATATGTCATTCTACCTAATCCAGGGAGAACATTTGAGAAGGCCAACCCACTTAGTTTCTGCTCCTCCTTTCCCTTTTCCACTTAAAATAAATAAATAAATAAATAAATTCTAAACTTGTTTTCTGCCTTTCTTGTAAGTTGTCTAGTCCAGATACAGATTTGCTGTATCTAGGACTGTTTGTAAGCTTCTGAGCCCCCAAGCCTTTCTGTGTTGGAGGGAAGCCTTCTAGCTTAATTTTGTTTCTTAGAACTAGCCAGTTTTTTAGTTTCAGCACTCAAATCTGTTTCGTTGAGCTCAGCACTTGTTCAGAACTCATTGTAAGCACCAAATAAGCTACAAATTACTACAGCACTCAACTTTCCTCACTTGTCTAGAGGAAAACAGTTTTTAGTACTTAATAAATAAGCACCTATCCAGGCATGTCTAAGGGTCAGCTCCCGGTGTTTTCTCCTGTCTACCTGATGAATCTGGGCATCTTGGGGCAATGCAGCAATTACCTCATGTACACAGACAACCCTCTCCTCCTACCACCCAACACTACAACCTGTGAGAGGTACACTTATATAGCCAACCTGGAAGCAAAGCTCTCTTCACCAAAGACTGGACTAGATAGTCAAGAGGAGAAGGTAAACACTTGCACCACACCACACTCATCACATAGTCCCTCAAAACCTACACCACCAAAACACACACATAGAAACACAAAACACACACCTACTTTCACAGAGGCTCTCAGTAAAAATCTACTCAAGCAACAGGGACCTCCAAAGCAGAAATGCAAGCAACCTCCACCCCGCAACACATCCCAAATGACACATAGCCCACAAACACAGTGTGCCACTTAACCACAGACCATAAGGCATAACAACGTACCCAACACTCTAGTCATAGGTGACTCTATAGTCAGGCATCCTGATGTTCCACTCACCAGGCTAAAGAAGGAGAAAGTTACTGTCAGCTGCCTGTCAGGTGCCAGGCTCCGCCACATAATGCATGCACTCAGGTCACTCCACAACAAGTACAAATATGACTCTGTCATTGTCCATGTTGGTGTGAATGATCTGAGATGTACCTCCCTGGACTACATGAAAAGAGACATGGAGGAGGAGCTGTCCAGTCTTGTAGCCCAGGCAGGTATGACCCTAGCCCTGAGTAGCATCCTGCCATCACCTAGAATTATACCACAGTACAAGGACAAAATGATGGACTTCAGCAATTGGATAAGCTTCTGGTGTCATTCTAAGTGGATCCAGTATCTGTCTGCCTAGGATGACATGATCGACAAACCATGATGCTTTGCCAGAGATGGCCTGCACCTGTCGCCCTTGGGATTCCAGATACTGGCTAAGGCTCTTGCCACCCCTATAGTGCATTTTTTAGGCAAGGTTCAAATGACAAATTCACTACCATAACAGGTACAAGCAAGCAAAATCTGAGCCTAATGCTACTCAGTGCTAGAAATCTAAACCTCAAAATGCACTCACTCGAAGCACTCCTTAAAATGGAGAACATCGACATCTGTGCAGTGACAGAGACCTGGTTCAAGCCTCCAGAGAGCACCCCTGCATTACCAGGCTATAATTCATACCACACCTTTCGGCCACCTAACCTGGACCAAAACAGTAAAGTTGGAGGCGTGTCCATATTCATTAGGGATATCCACACCTCCAGGCTAGTTGCTCAGCGTAATGCATCCGAGATTATCCAAGTGCAACTAACTCTGGGCAAGACCACAATCCAAATTGTAGCTTGCTACAGATCCCTCGCCATGCCCCAGGATTCCCACTCCTCACTTCTTGATGCACTGGAAAGTATTAGGGTACAACCTAATACCCTAATAATGGGTGATTTCAACTACCCCACCATTAACTGGGAAAACTACTCATGTACCAACTTTTGTGCTCAACATTTTCTGGAATTCATAAATTCCAATGCCTTGGATCAACTTATCCTCACCCCCACCAGGGGCAGCAGTATCCTAGACCTGGTCATTACCAACATGGGCAACCGGTGTTCCACACCAGAGGTCAATTCCTCACTGGTCATATCCGACCACAAGCTAATCATCCTAGACATCCACATCCCACCCCCACCCCTCCATTAGGAAAACCACCATAAAAATTTTCTCTAAAGCCAACTTCACGCTTCTTAAGACAGAAGTGGCAAATTTCACGACACCCATGCTGACGGACAATAGAGGTATGACTGCTGAATCCTATACAAATGCACTTTATAAGCACTTACACGAGTGCATGGATCATGCAATCCCTAACAGAACCAAGATGCTATCCTCCAAAAAAAGGAAGCCAATCTGGTGGTCCCCTGCCATAAACAAACACTACAACAGAAGAAAGAAACTGTTGCAAAAAAAGAGTAAAATCCCATGATTGGAGGAACTCCCTGGTCAGCCTCAGTAAGAAGCTGAGATCCCTCATAAAATCCTCCAAAGCTAGTTACGAAAACAAAATTGCCACTGATTCTAAAGACAACCACAAAGCATTCTATAGCTATGTCAAGAATCTCAATGGCGAGGGGCGTGGCCAAGGATGAACACAGGATAGCAGCAGATTTCTTCAGCTCCACCAATTTCATTACATTGACAGGAATTAATTACTTAAAAAATTAATTTTTGAAGTAATTTTCTTTCTAAATATGTTTGTTTTATATAGTTCTTGAACTATATCTAAAAAAGAAAGGAAATCTTAATAATATTCCTGTCAGAAATTACTTTGGAAATTTTCCTGTCAGTTTATCAGTCTGAAATGAGTTCCAGTAAGACAAATTCTCAAGACTCCAGCATCAAGAAAGAACTTCAGTCTCTGATAATTATAGTCCAGCAACTTACTGCTAAGATGGATAAAATGGATACTAAAATAGACACTTTCATAGAAAAACTACAAAACAAATAGACTTGTTACATATGGACCTGCAACAACAGAAGATCCAGATGACAGGCATAGAAGAAGCTGTGAATGACATGGAAAATAGAATACAAGAAGAGGAAATCAACATTGAGTTTCTGCTGAAACAAAATACACATTTACAAACAAAGCTGGATGACCTGGAAAATAGATCTAGGCGCAATAACATTAGGATTTTTGGACTGCCAGAAAATATTGAAGGTAACAATATTACTTCTTTTTAACAACATGGCTCCCTAAAACTTTAGATTTACCAGAAGCATTCTCTTTTGGTATCGAAGAGCACATAGATCTATAGCTAATACTAACTCTAACAAAAACTATCCTAGATCAGTTATAGTTAGATTTCTATCATCTTTGATAAAGAGATGGTTCTTAAATCTGCTTGGGCTAAAGCTCCTGTTAAGATTAATGAAACAACTGTGCATTTTGACAATGACTATTCTTCCATGGTATTAGCTAAAAGAAAAGTTTTTCTGCCACTAATAAGGGAGCTTAAAAAAGCACAGTTTAAAACATACCTTCTGTTTCCTGCCAAGCTTAAAATCTTCCTTCCTGATGGTCCTAAAATTTTCGATGACTTAGACTCTGCTTTACTGTTTATCAAAAAAAATAAGATTTTGGAAAAATAGAAGAAATGGAATGGGCTAGTCCTTCGTTAAAGAGACTGGCAACAGAAACTTCGTGGAAGACTTCAGAGAAGAAGTAGAAGAGACTAAAAAACTAATGATTTGTACTATGTTTTTTTTTTTTTCTCTCTCATCATTTTATTTTATTATTAATTTTTTTAAATATAGTTCCTGCATTTCCAAGAAGCAACAAATATTTTGAAAAAGATTTAATCAAAGTTATTCTCTGTGTGCAAAGAAATGTTTTGTTTCATAACTAGTCAAAATATCTGGAGATTTAATGGCAAGCTGTGATTTAACTTGTTTCTCTTTCTGAAGAGGAAAAATAAGGTCAGTAACCTAATTATACTTTCTTGATTACACTGTTTATGCTTGTTTGTAAATAATCTGTCATGCTTTAACTAATAATAATTAGAACTAAATAATAGTAAATAATATGTTTTATTTTTAACTCTATTAATATAAACAGTAAGTAATATTCTATTGTATATACTTATAGCTTTCTCTTACATTTTTTTTATTTCTGCCTTACACCCTTTTACTTTCTACTCTCTTTTCTTTTCTTTATTAATATATAGAAATGCTTTTGATCATATAGACACAGTAAATAATAAGATTTGCATAGGAGTTGAGTTGGGACAAAAATGTTGAGTTTTGTTACTTATTAATAATTTTGGGCTTGATTTCACTTACATAGAGTCTGTAATAAACTGTAGAATGCATTGTGAAGGTTTTGTCATGTTTAGATGCATTTACACTGCTAAATGAATGTTTGTCACTAGTTTTTAATAAGTTTCCCGCCAAAATGTTAAGAGAGACAATCTGGGATGTGGGCTGTCTCATGCACAGTGTCCATGAGCTACTTCAAAAGCTTCAACTCTCAGAATTCTCACAGAGAAGCTGAAAGCAGCTAGTCTCACCTTTGACCTAGATATCACACAGACACATCACAGATACAGGAATGACACTACCTAATTATACTTTCTTGATTACACTGCTTATGCTTGTTTGTAAATAATCTGTCATGCTTTAACTAATAATAATTAGAACTAAATAATAGTAAATAATATGTTTTATTTTTAACTCTATTAATATAAACAGTAAGTAATATTATATTGTATATACTTCTTATAGCTTTCTCTTACATTTTTTTATTTCTGCCTTACACGCTTTTACTTTCTACTCTCTTTTCTTTTCTTTATTAATATATAGAAATACTTTTGATCATATAGACACAGTAAATAATAAGATTCGTGATAGGAGTTGAGTTGGGACAAAACTGTTGAGTTTTGTTACTTATTAATAATTTTGGGCTTGATTTCACTTACATAAAGTCTGTAATAACCTGTAGAATGCATTGTGAAGGTTTTGTCATGTTTAGATGCATTTACACTGCTAAATGAATGTTTGTCACTAGTTTTTAATAAGTTTCCGGCCAAAATGTTAAGAGAGACAATCTGGGATGTGGGCTGTCTCATGCACAGTGTCCATGAGCTACTTCAAAAGCTTCAACTCTCAGAATTCTCACAGAGAAGCTGAAAGCAGCTGGTCTCACCTTTGACCTAGATATCACATTGACACATCACAGATACAGGAATAGCAGATTAATAATATGTGTTAAAAACATATGTCCCAAACATATACATTACTATAACTCATTTAATTCATCTGATTGACAAGCATAAATAATTTTATAACTCTATACTGGAAGAAATTGTCATGTGATATATTTTAAAGCAGTAGTATAGCATGTTTGTAAAATCTGGTTACTAAAATGTGTTTGCTGTGCATTATTTTGTATAAAGCAGACAGATTTATTGAAGGGACAGCAATGTAAGATGGTGCTCAGTAAAGATACAACTCAATGAGATCAGATATATATATATATATATATATATATATATATATATGTGTGTATATATGTGTGTGTGTATGTGCGTGTGTGTGTGTGTGTGTGTGTGTGTGTGTGTGTGTGTGTGTGTGTGTGTATGTGTGTGTGTATGCATGTGTATATATGTATATATATATGTATATGTGTATATGTGTGTATGTGTGTATGCATGTATATATATATATATATATATGTGTGTGTGTGTGTGTGTGTAGATGTGTATATAAATGTTTCTGAGAATCTGCTTAACTATGAAGTATGATTTATAACAATTTCTATGAATACAATATTTTATTCTATTGGCAATAATGAGTTTGAGTAAATGCTCATATACAAGCAATTCAAGTTTTTTTTTGGAAGCTGTTAACTGTATTTACATGACAGAAAATAGATGCATCCTAATATATGTAATGTCTGAATCATATTAGCCAAAGTTTTTGATTTAAATGAATGTTAGAACTTATTTTCTCTCCTCTTGATTTCTAACATCAAGATTATTTGAATGCTATTTGAATACAAGTGTTTTATATTACATGGATGTATATAGTAGTATGAACAGTTTTTAAAAAAAAAAAAAAAAGGTTTATTTTAGTTTATATGATGCTGTTTTACCAAATGTGTAGTCTTGTCTCGCTAGATAATTGAATTGAAAACTGTTAACTTCAGTTAAATATAACTAGTATTAAATTGATAAGGTGGTAGCTGACGACTGCTGCTTAGGGTAGGGGTTAACTTGAGTGGTAAATACTACTCTAAGTTGGAGTTTATAACTCCAGGCTGGATGCAAGGTTTAATCCTTACATTATTTTCACTTGTTCATTGTTATTTGTATATAGTTTTGACATCCACAATATATTTTGTACATTCATTATCACTACAAACAAAATTGAATCCTATACGAAATCCCATAAGAGATTCAATAAATACAGCTATATTTAAAGGTACACCTAAAGGAGGAGATGTAACATTACTTATCTTGTTATTTGTTATTTTGATCATAAGATTCTAAAGTTTTAAAATGCCAAATGACATCTTTAAAAGGAATTTCTTTAAACATTAATGGATTGAATAATCCATGTAAAAGGGCAAGCCTAATAAGATACATTAATTTACATAAGGCCAACTTAGTCTTCCTACAAGAAACCCATCTCTTGAAAAAAGATATTGATAAACTAGCCACAAACAAATATACAGTATTGGTTAGGTCAGAGCACACTCAGAAAAAAAGAGGAGTGTATATTTTATGGAATAAAAGTATGCCCATTCCTAAAACCATTAAGTCTTATCAGGATGACAAAGGAATGTTTTGTATGGTTACAATACAAATTAATGGGAAGACTTACACTTTAATTAATGTATATTGTATACCTGGAATTGGTATTAATACAGTGAAACATCATCTTGATAAGATCATATCATTCTCTATAGGAGATATTATTTTAGCTGGTGACTTTAATTGTATACTGCATGAAAGTGATACTACCACTATAGGAAAGAGAAGAATTACATCTAATGCAAAACATTTAAAGGATTTTGCTAATTCTTATCATTTGAATGATATTAATAATCAGATAGATTCAAAATCATTACCATACACCTTTTTTTCTAACAGGTACAAAACCTATTCAAAAATAGATAGGGTCTTTATTTCTAACCAGATGGTAACAGATTTAATTAATTCCAAAATCATTTCATGTCCTATATCTGATCATAATTCAATTGCTTTTGAATTCATGATAAAAATACTCATAATGTTCAGATCAAAAGGATACCAGCATACTTAACTCAACTAAAAGACTATAAAGAATATATACTTTCAGAAGTAAAACATTTTTTAGACATAAATAACACTCCTGAAGTCTCCATTGTTTATGTTTGGGATGCCTTAAAATCATATCTATATGGACAAAGTATCAGATGGTATAATAATAAAAGGAAATCTTGGGATAAGGAATTGTTAGATATTCAAAGTAAATTAGACTCTTATAAACATAATAATAAAGAAAATATTATGGACAAGAAAGTTATTGAAGAAATAAACAAACTAAATGAGAAATACAAAGAAATTTTAACTCATAAAGTTAAAATAACTTTAGAGAAATACAAGTTTTGTCTTATTCAATAAGCCCCAAATACTTACATAGACTTAAAAATAAAACAAAAAGGTTGAATAAACAAAACCATATCAAAGAAATCTTTTCTCTAAGGAAAAAGAAGAATGTTTCTAGTATACCAGAAATACTAGATGAATTTAGAAATCACTTTCACAAAATTAACCATAATAATATTAACATGGAACCTAAAGATAAAATAAAGGAGTTTATAACCACAAATATGAATAAAAAGCTTAATAAACAACATATTAAACTATTAGACAAGAGTATTTCATATACAGAAGTTATTACACAAATAAATAAGCTTAAATCAAACAAAGCACCGGGTAATGATGGTATTATACCAGAGATATATAAAATCCTTTCTAAAAATACATATTCATTAATACATAAGGTTTTTATTTTGGCCCAAACTGAGTTAATAACCCCCCCATCATGGCAATATACATTTATTTCGCCAATTTTAAAACCTAATAAAGATCCAACTAGATGTTCTTCATATCGCCCATCTCATTACTTAATGTTGATTATAAAATGTTTATGAATATCTTTGCTGATAGATTGAAGACAATCATTCCCGGCATTATAGATATAGATCAGACAGGCTTCATTGTAAATAGAAATACTTTTGATAATATAAGAAGAACTTTAACATTAATAGATTTTGCAAATAGGAAAAAGAAAGATTTAACACTTATTAGTCTTGATATAAGTTCAGCATTTGATTCAGTAAGTTGGGACTATCTGTTTACCTTAATGAAGTGCACAAACTTCTCGGATGCATTTGTAAATCTAATTGAACATTTATACAAAGGAATGTTGGCTTATATTAAGGTAGAAACATATGTTTCACAAAAAATACCCATTCTTAAAGGTACAAAACAAGGATGTCCACTTTCTCCACTATTATTCACTTTAGTAATGGAGCTTTAGGCTAATTTGATCAGAAACAGTACTGACATAGAGGGTTTTGAAATAGATGAAAATACAACATCCAAAATTCAACTTTTTGCAGATGATGTTCTAATTACATCAGCAGGATCTAATTCTTCTATACAGTCTCTATTTGATAACATGATGAATTTTAAAAGTATTTCTGGTTTAATATTCAATGAAGAACAACTAAAATACTACCTATATATACATGAAAAAATATTCTCATTAGTGATTTTACTAAATATGTACCCAATTCAGGTCAGATAACTTATTTAGGTATAATACTATCTAAAGATATTAAATCTATTATATATAATAATTATAATACCTGTTTTCTTAATATACAAAATCTTTTTAATACCTGGAATAATATCTTTTTACTATGGAGGAGAGACTTACAATTATTAAAATTATAATATTCCCCAAGATTTTATACTTAATACAATCAATAATACTTCCACCTACAAAAATAATTATCAAGAAACTGAACACACTAATGTTAAATTTCTTATGGGCACCTAATAGACCTAGGATTGCATTAAAGAAACATACTAATAGCTGGTCTCAAGGGGGTATTTCTTTTCCAGACTTTAATTTATATACTATCTCTTCTATTGTAAAAGTTATTACTTTATTAATAGATCAGTCATGTGTCACAAAATGGAAAGATTATTGGGAGCTAATTAGTATACACTTCATGAAAATCTCCTTAACACATATAAATATGATTGTAAATAACTCCATGTTATGGTTACTAAAGTAATTTTGTACTTCACCTATTACACCTAAACATATGGTTTGTTACCCATTAAATATTATTATTATTAGTTATCGTAACTTTATATTCATGCACCCTAAGTATAGGGAATGGAATTTTATTGTATTTCCTATAATGTATACTCAGGGTATGCTTTTGTCATCTACTTCTGAAGGAACTCATTTAGCTATAGATAATGATCTAAAGTACTGGTATCAGTTGATATCTGATAATAAAGTTAAAAATCTAGATTTCTTAAAACAAGAATTTGATCTAAGAGAAACTTGCTGGTTAGAGGTTCAGACCTTTAGACAACATCTCATTAATAAAATAGATTTAATGTCTACAACTGTTAAAGAATCTATTCCAACACTGATTGATTACTTGATATTAAATTTACAACATAAAGTTTCTGATAAAGGTAAACTTTCATACATACATAAAGTTATCAGACAAGAAACATTTTACAGTGTAGATTCATACTGGAATTATTTCACTTCTATTAATGGGGACCCACCAAATCAACAAGATAAACAATATATATTGGAATCTGCTTATAGAACTACGCCTTCCATTGTCTGGAGACTTTATACATGGAAATTTTTACATAGATCTTTTATACACCTTTGATGATGAATAAAATAAATAATAAAGATAATCTATGTAAGAGATGTAATGTAGAAATTAATGCTGACTGGGCTCATATGTTTTATGACTGTATAAAATTGAAAGAATACTGGAAGTCAATTAATGAATTTTTGCAGGCTCTTTTTACAGATAATTTCATTATTTCTAAATCTCTTATATTATTCAACACACCTGTACCTCAAAGTGTTAAAAGGTCAAGCTTCCCTTGTTATGGTCTATTCTAGCAGTGGCTAGGAAAATAATAACTAGAAATTGGATTTCAGATACACCTCCTTCGTTCAATGAATTTTAAAATGTTATGAATATAGTGTGCCATATGGAAATAAACACAATTAGGACTAGAACAAATAGAAAAACATCTTATTTTACTGTATGGGATAATTTACAAAATTTGTTAAAAAAAATTTAATTTCAATAACATGGTATTTTAGTTTAATTAATTGTTCTGATTGTAGTGGATGTCTTTGTAAATACTTTAGTTGTTTTATTGAATATTATAATAATACCTATTTTTAATTACTTGTATAAAATTGTTATGATATTTCTCTTATATGTTAAAACAATAAACCTGTTTTGAAAAAAAAAAAGAATCTCAATGGCAACACTCAGATCTGCTCTGAGTTACAGCACAGTAGCACTAAATATATAGAACCAACTGATATTGCCAACATCCTGGCAGATAGGTTCAGTGCTAACTTTACCCCTCTCTCACCCCCTAAAGGGCCCATCTCTATACCAGAAGAATGCAAGGTTCCTATAATCACATCTGCACAGGTAAAAAAACACACTCTCCAAGGCCAAGAACACAGCATCCATGGGACCTGACAACATCCCAGGCTGCATTCTACATGAACTACAGAACAAACTGGCACCCCACGTAAGTACCATGTTCAATCATAGCCTCAACTCAGACTTTGTGCCCACTGAATGGTGCACAGCAATGGTTATCCCACTCCACAAAGTGGGAGCCACCACGGACCCCAAGAACTACTGCCCCATTAACCTGAAGAGACTGGTCTGCAAGGCTATGGAACATATCATCATGGGACTTCTAACAGTGACATTGGTAATCTCCAAACTCTGGACTCTACCCAGTTCGGGTTTGTAAAAGGCAGATCATGTCTTCTAAACCTGATAGACTTCTTTGAAGTGGTCACCAAAGCCGTAGATGAGGGTAAGGTGGTTCACACAGCCTATCTAGATCTTGCTAAGGCTTTCAACACCATCCCCCAGTCTGGAATTATAGATAAACTCACTAAACTAGGTATAGATCCCTATGTCACAAGATGGGTTGCCAACTGGCTCACTGACAGAACCCACACTGTGAAAGTAGCAGACTCTAAATCCAACTTCAGACTGGTGACAAGTGGAGTACCACAGGGTTTAGCCCTGGGTCCCCTCCTGTTTGGTATCTACTTCTCTGAAGTACAGGCTAACACAGAAGGTCTTTGGCTAACAAAGTTCGCAGATGACTGCAAACTAGGAGCCATAATCAAAACTCCTAAAGATGTGGACATCCTACAAAAGGGCCTCACTGAGACAGATGCCTAGTGTCAAAGCCATGACCTCAAGCTCAATGCCAAAAAGTGCATTGTCATCCCTTTTGGTAAAAACTCTGCACCTATGAACTACCACATAGGCGGTAGTCTACTTAACACTGAAAGTGTGATAAGAGACCTTTTGACACAGGTGGACAGTAGTCTCTCCTTTGATAATCACATCACCACAGTAGTCAGGAAATCTCATCACAAAAGGTTTCTCATCCAAGAAAAAAGAGGTCATTGTTCCCCTCTACTCATCACTCATTAGACCCATTATAGAGTACAATGCCCCTTTTGGTATGTACCTCACAAGACATCTTCAACAACTGGAAAGGCAGCAGAAATACCTCACAAAGAGGATTACTGGCCTCAAACAGATGCCCTACGCAGACCATCTAAAAAAACTCCAGCTTTACTCCGTTGCATATCGCCTACTCAGAGGCGATCTCTGCCTAACATACATAGCTATGTCAAACCCAGAGCTGTTGGACATGCTCCACTTAAAGAAATCCCAATCCCTCCGAGCTACATGCTCCAGGGACCTAAACCTTGTCACCACAATAAACAGAACATGCTGGAGGGATAGATTCCTGTCCCAGAGACTTCTCACACTCTGGAACAAACTACCTATCTTTATCAAACAAAGCTCCTCATTAGCACTCTTCAAGAAAAATCTTGATGATTGGGTGGGAGATAGAAAATTCACCCCGGGGATCACTTCTGCGGCTCTGCTCGACAGGGGCACTGGAAAATAATTTTCTTGGGTGGCAAAAGCCAGGGTACCATTTGGCTAGGCTTATATAGGCCCTAGGGCCAGTAGCCTAGTACCTACCTATGATCCTATGTCAAGTCTACACAGCCTTGCATGAAGTGGGACAACTATGCGGATGAACAAACAGGCTGTGGCCTGCTCCTCATGTGGGGTTTGGTACCAGCATTTTGCTTGGTGTAAGAGCATTGTATCCCAGGAGAGAGTGGTTGTGGTGAGACCAGTAGTTGTAGTAGGCAGTCACCAGCAATTCAGGTTACTCCCCTCTTGTCAGCATTCTTCACAAGTTAATTGTGTCATCGCAGTACGTACTGCTTGAGTGGTGTGCAACTGTAGAATAACTATATAAACACACCCTCCTTGCCTTTCCTAGGGTGTACGTATGACTCCCCCCCTCCATTGCTTGCCTATGCTTTGTGCAGACACAGACATGTTGGAGGACTGCCTTCTTGGAAACCATGATGTAATTAACTTCAGTACTTGCACCCTACTGATTGTTACAGTACGTGATGGATGAGGGGAAAATGACTCACCCCACTTACCATGGCCTGAGAAGGCATTTGACAAATTTATTGCCATCAGGCATTGTAGACGCACTGTAGAAGTTATTTACAAACTGTATGTCAGCCGTTGGATAGCCAAGTGTCTGACACTCATTATCTGGGAAGATAGGATTGTTAGGCCATTACAACAATGAGGCCAGTCACCAGTGGACTGCCCACACACATCATTCTTGGGACTACCCTCCTAGCCATTCACATCTCTGTAGTCACATCCACTGTTAGTGACCTCAGACTGAGTACATTTGCAGATGATTGCAAATAAGGAGCTGTTACTGAATCCCGCACAGAACTAAGTTATCCAGGATGGGCTGACACACACATTCAGGTGTTGTCAGAGCCATTGACAAATACTACATACTACATGTCAAGGAATGCACAATACTATACTTTTGACAGTCATCCACCCCTTGGAAAATATCATATTGTCTGCACACCTCCACAATAGTAAGGGACGTATGGACACAGAGAGTGATCTAGCCTTTCACTTTCTCTGGTCGGTAAGATGTGGGGCTTCATGCACTGTTGCACAATGTATAGACAGGTATGGCATGTAAACCCTGAATGTCATTGTTACACTCTATGTGGCACTCATCACACCTATCAGTGAGTGCAATGCCACTTTTGGTATGCAAGTACATAGGCATATCTGACACCTGTAACAGTCAGAGAGGTATCGGAGTAACCCAATACACAGTGTAGTACACATGTCCAATGCAGGCCATGTCAAGGCCATAACTATGTATTCTGTCTCCTACATGCTTTGGAGGAGAGGTGCATGGCTGCCATACAGGGAGGTGTCAGATCCCACTGTGTACCACCTGCACATCCAAGCCAGGACTAGCATAAGAAGTACCTGTTCTACACAGCTGCACCTTGGCTGTGGTATAAATAGGACATACTTGTGAGACAGGTATGTAACCCTGATACTACACACTATATGTAACAGGCTCCCCATCCATGTGAAGCACACATCTGCTGTAATGCACATCATATGCAAGTTACACAAAGAGATGCAGAACAAGGACATCATAACTGGTTTAGGACAAATGTCTGTAATAGACACAGGGAAGTTGTAGATGGTTCATCTCCTATGCTACAGCTTGTAGATGTCAGTTCCCAGAGCTGAGCTTACACATATTAAGAGTACCACACCATGTTAAAAATTACGGATGCAGGAGGAGGCTGCCTGAAGCCATTGTCCTGTTAGCCTGTGATACACATATGAACCTATGGAGCCATTCACCTATACTCCTTTACCTTTGTGAAGATATTTTGCTTCTGTGCTGACATTTCATCCTGTGCTCTGATGTTTGTGGATTTATTGTAGCTGTGTACCCATAGGTGTGTCCCACACAATCCTGAATCTGAAACATAAACAGTTCTATGAGACACCGTTCATTGTGTAAATATGCTGCCATTGCAACATCATCCAACTTAATGTACACAAAATAATGTGATTTACTCATTACAACTGGCAGCACACAATGTCTGTCAGTGACCAGTACAAGTGGAATGTCAAAGGCAACAATAGATTAAATAAATATATAGTAATTTAGGTAGTCATCCTGTGCATCAGACACATAGCTTCATTTCCCTCTATCGATGACTGGGATGTGACACACAGGTATCATCACTTAAACAGGGTGTTGTGTGGTGGTGCAGAAGGCCTAGACTGACCCAATAGGTTTGCAAGCATGTGTGTGAGTCAGGAAGGGAAGCAGGCAAGATGGACCATTGTATGTGCTGTGTGTCTGCAGGTGCCTTGACTCTGATAGTGGTGTGTGTGTGTGCCTGTGTGAACACAGTCAAACTGAGTGCTAGCCCTACATGACTGTATGTTAGACAGCTTTGAACGATGCATGGCAGAGCAGACAGTTCACCGTCTGTGCCCCCGAACATGGGAACTGCTCCTGTTAATAGTTGACTGGCACCTCGATGCCCATGTTCAAAAGTGGCGCTACTACCTGAGGGTGACTGATGTCTGCTGAGACCGTGTCCTCCATGGGAATGCCCAGGATCATGAGCCCATCGCCTGCCACATTTTGGTGTGGACAGCACACTCCCCTCTGGGGCGCTGGATGTACTGCCACTATGGGAGCGTGATTGAGCATGGCAATGTGGACTCTCAGCAGATGTAGTTGCTGACCTACATCCACAAGTTTGATGCTCCACTCCAGCCAGATGTTCCATCACAGACAACGACCATTCCAAGACAGATATTCTGTGATCTATCTCAGACCGATGTCTTTCCACTGCATCAGTCAACCAAATCAGGGTATCAGCAATGCAGTGGAGGCAGTCGCAGATGTCAGACTATGCAGCATCCATAACCCTGAGCATTCATCTGGAGTTCCTTTCGGAACATGCCTGTGCCTCCATGATGGCCTTAAACATACACTGAGTGACATGTGATCAGACGCCTGTAACAGGTGGTGGAAGGACAGCAGGCCTCCTACAAACACCCCTATCAATCCACCTGTGTGGAACCTCGCCATCTCGTTGGTTATGGCCAGTATCAGCACTCACTGCAGCCATAGTAGCCACACTTTCCTGTTCAATGTCCCCACCTTCTGATTGTCCAAGATCTGTGGCCTCAGGAGACTGGGTATGCATAGGCATACTTACTATGTACAGTGATAATGAGGGCAGAAGAGGGATGTCAACCTCTGTGACAGATTTAGCCCCTGCAACCCACACCTGTGCCTCACTTTGGCCACCATCATCATCAGAATCTGAAGAGAACCTGACATCAAGTTGTGAAGGGGACAGAGACCAACCCTCCTGGTCACCTGTGATAAAAATGGAAAAGTGCTTCATTAATACATGCATTACTATGCTCTGCAATACTCTCTTGCAATATATGTTAAGCTGTATACAATGCTGTTGGTATTGCAGACTTGTTTAACCTCCAACCTCATATACCAGGACCTGAGAACATTATTTTCTAAGAAACTTCTGTAGTTACTTGGTAAAGAATAAGCTTCTTAATCAAAAATCTCATAAGCAACAATGATGTAAACTGTTGACATTTGTCAAAACTCTGCATAGTTGACACATATGGCAATCTGTAATGTCCTGCAAATACTGCAAATCTATCAGTGTGGTCACAACTACAAGGCATAGATATGACTCTAAACCACAGTAAAACTACATCTGTAACACAACAGTCTTATGCTTACAAGGAGCAGGAGCATGGCCGAGTCTGATTCCTGATGATCCTGTGAAAATTTGAGGGAGGGGTAATATAAACAGCAACCCATGTTGCACAATAATAGGCTAATACATCCAAATATCTCACATTTATAGTACATACTATGTTAATTGGTATGCTGGTCACAGTCTGAGCATTAGATTCAAACTGCAACTACCACCCTTAAAAACCCAACACCCACATAAAAGTATGTACATCCTCACAAATTGAATGCTACAGTATTACAATTCCGATCCAACTAAGCATACCTGGATGCTCCTCTTGTGTGTAAACGGTGGCACCCACATCCACAACATACGATGTGATGGATGCCTGGGAGCTGTCCTGTGTTTCTAGGTTCACCAGGAATTCTTCAGTGGCTGACAGTGGTTGCTCTGCTGCAGGCCCTCCTCCGGTGACATCAGGATCCCTGGCCATGTCTGATGCTGTTCTGCATGTATTGTTGATCACATCTGTGGCATGGAGTCACACCTGCTCATATGTCCTGCTGTGTTAACTGATAGCATTGACATTGCAAACCAGGTCAGCCCACAATGCTGCCCATTCTTCCCTGTTTGTCCTCCCCCTGGACAGCAGGAGTTGATGGTGTTCATGCAAGGCATCCAGATTAGTGTCATTCACTGCCTCTGTAAAAGGGTCCCACCGTTGGGATACATATTTCCTGAAAGACAAAAAAAAAATGGGAACATGTTAGGGTCACATACATGGAAGTATAGTATGTAGAGATATGGCATTAACAGATGGCTACCAGTAGTTACTTCTTGGTTACACATCTCATATTCAACACCATGCAAACATAGTAAGGGTGTGGATGCAAGTAGGATAGTAGCAGTAGGCATCTATACATGCTTATGATAAGACAGATATTGTTGTATGATCACACAATCAACACAGCAGTCCATTTTGTGGCCCATAGGTGTAAACCCCCCTTATAAAATATAAAACCAGCAGTGCCACACAAATAGCAGTGTAGTATTACCACCACTATCAATGGGAAATTTCCAGGAGATTGGCATACCTATTTAACAAAGAGCATTCTACCCATACTGTACTCTATTTCCTCTGTAGGTGTAACACATGTGCAAATCAATGACATGTCATCAGTATAATTCCAAGAAAGGCTTACTGCTGTAATCCTCATTACCCATAAGTATATTGTATGCATCATGTTGGAAACAAAATGGTTACATACCTGATGGAGTACAGTACTCCTCTGTTGAACAGTACAGATATATAAATGTGCCAATGAGTTCACCCTGCAGAGTAACTCTCATAGACAATGTTTCCCCTACCTAGCTGTTTGCCTTCATAACATGGTTCTGTATTAGCAAGTGAGGCAATCTTTGCTTCTGAAATGCTAATTGCAGCCAACACAGCTGATTTGCAGTATAATGAGCCAACTCCATGCAACCACTGAACAAGATATAAGGCCTCAATGTAGATTACAACCCCTTTCTCATATGTTGATTTGGAAAATAGTGGGGGACAGATACCACGTCATAGCAGACAGAATGTCTGCAACAGCTTCTGTTTACATACAAATGTGTGTGCTACAGGCTGAAGCTGAATGTGATGCTTCAGGCAATAGGCTTAGGCAGAAAGGGAGAACACTTTGCAGGACAACAAGCTTTAAGAATAAGTGTGGGACCTGTGGCAGCCTTGTTGTATAGGCTGAGCCAGATTGAGAGTACCCACCCCACTGGGAAGTAAGGTATGTGTGTCAGTTAAGTCTGTCAGCAATGCAAGGCAAAATGCTTGGTGTGTCCTAGAAAAAAAGTAGGTGTACATTAACCACGATGCCACGCAGTTGGACAACTGACAAGTCATGTGTGACTTGCGTCTAGCTCAACCTCCATATATGTATGTTACTTGTGCAGCTGTGGTTGTCTGTGATATCACCAGCAAAACATTGTGAGCTTCAATGTGATATTACTGGGCCACAGTTTCAGTACACACTTCAACATCCTCTAGAAATTCAGACTACTGCATTACCTGACATTCTCTGCACTTTATAGTGTTGTATTAGGAGTAGGTGAGAGTGGTCCTATCTGTAGTCCTTTGCTGTCTATTATATAGATGCCAGCATTCCAGCTGAAATGCTTTTGGTGGATAAATAGGTGATGAGACAGACACACATATCACACTTTATAATATTGATAGATACATACATGTATTTTCATTGGTAGACCCAGCTGTACTTGAACCCAGAACCATGTGTACCAAAAAGAAATGTTTTCAATGCATTTTACAGCCTGAGCTACAGAGTCAGTGGTTCAGCAGGTGAATTTTTACATGCTGTGGTTATCATTCCAGCATTATCTGCTGTTAAATACCGCACTTACATCTATTATTATTGTGTGTGGCTTTAGAATGGTGTATTTGTGTACCAGAGTCCCAGTTAAAATCCTGTTTCCATTAATGTTTTATCAAGTGTGCTCTGACATGTTGTAGACATAATTGCAGGGTTACCTGCTATCAGATACCTGACCTACATCTAAGCTTATGTGTGTGCCTTTATAGTGGTGTATTTGTGTACTAGAGTGTCAATTACAGTACTTTTTTTCTAGTAATCTTTTTGCTGATTTGCACGGTGTGGCATGATGTGCATCACTATTTAAACACACTCATTGATGGTTTTTTAAAACACCTGTGTTCATTAGCAGCAGTGTGGCTTGGTGGGATGATCCACTGTTCTGCAGGTGCGATGGCTGTGGGTTTGAAATAGGGTGCAGGTGTACTTTTTGAATGTGATTTAATATTGTTCCAAAGGCATATATCAATATAGCACTATTTAGCATTGCTAAGTGATGTGGCACACCACGTCATGCAAAAAATATTTAAAGAAAAGAAAAATGAGGAGATAGGGCAGTGGTGAAAAGGGGTGCAAGCAGGGGAAAAAACATAATGACAGGCAGGTAGGGATTTTCAGGGCGGGTGTAGGAAAGAATCATAGATATCTGTTTCTTCAACAGCAACACCTGTGCACTTTCATAGATTTTTTTAGCTGAATTTGGACTGTCACCCCTAGAGAGGGGTGATGACAACATAACTGCGTTGTCAAGCCAACTGGACCAAATTAAGTGTGTCCAGTGGACGTGTGTGAAATGGAGAGCTGTGTATGGGACAGTATTGTTTTGGGGACAGATGTCCATTTTTTTAAGATGAGAGTTGAATGTTGGGGAAGGGATATTGTTACATGTCGAGGAGGTATGTTGGGAAGGTGAGGAAGCTTTTGCAGACAGACAAGACAACAGACGGGGTTGGTGTGTGACACAAGAGGGGGGTGAACACCTTGGATGGGGAGGGTGTTGTGGAATCCCAGTCCTATGAGCATCCACACAGTAGCAGTCCAACTCAAGTTCTCACCCATGGGAATGTCAGCACTGCTTCTTCACTGCCCCTGTGGTGGCAGTGGTAAAGGCTGGGATCCGGGCTGAGGCTGCCCCACCAGGATGGCAAGCATGCTGTCTATCTGGCACAGGTCTGCACCGGCAGTTTGGCAAAGCACCCTGTGCACCATACCTGGCAGTTCTTGATGGGTGACAAAATCACCCCCTCCACCTCCACTTCCAGAGGAGGGTCCAGCCCCAGCCTGTGAGGTAAGTAAACTACTCAAAGCTGCAGGTAGTTTAGTGGCAGCAGAGGGGGTACCATCAAGCTGTAGCCCAGATGTGCTGGGCCATGGTGCCACGGCCAAGGGAGCTAAGGTCGGTGGATCACCTGGAACCGCCCTACCTTGTTGCGCTGTAGTAAATTAAATATAAACATAAGGTAAGATAAGTAATTATCAAACAAATGCTACTATTAACATAATGGAATATAATATTGATTAATCAAAATACATATTAAGGTATATTATGAGGAACACAACAATAAATAACATAACAGTAAGTATGTTAACAGCAAACCAGTGTGAAATAACACATAAGGCCAACATAACAGTTAGTTTAAAATAATATATTAATATCAAATCATAATGATAAATAACATTAATAAATTAAAGAAGATAAGGGGTGGGGGGAGAGTCGGAGGAAAAAAATGCCATTAGTGACCTCACAGGTGATATTACTACACAGACTAATAATGCATACTTCTACAGGTGTGCAGTATCAGTTGTGAGTACAGTGACTCCAATTCTTGTATAGATGATATTACACATGCATACCTCTCAACCTGTTAGCATGGGACAGTATGGGCCAAGCACTAACAAATGCAGGTACACAACTACAGGGAACATACTGTGGTCATACATTACTACCAAGGTGTTCTGTAAATGGATTTGCCAATAAACTGCATTCCAAGTAATGTTACTGATCTGCTAATCAAGGACCAGACATATGGGGCATTAGTCATTACATTCCAAAAAATTGTGACAGTTGAGAGGTATGTTCATGTACATTAATTAGACTGGACAGACGGTGATTTATTTGTTGGCTGCCATGGGATTAGAACCCACAAGTTGTGGCTCCAAGGAAAATGTGCACTTAATTTAACAGTTGACTGCTGTCAGATTAGAAAAGACATGCGGTTCATTTAGGACTACTTCACACTTATTGGAAAGGATTATTTATCAAGGCACAATCCTGCTTTACACTTTATTGATACTGTTTCTTAAAATCTGACACTTGTGCACATGGGATGTCTGGCCAGAATGTGAGCTACCTTACCCATGTACCTTGTTCCTGGATTGGGAGGAATATACAGCATTATTTGACAGAAAATGGCAATAGCACAGGCTTGAACTTTACTGTGGGTATTGCACTACATTTATAAGACAATTTTTGTCTTTATTCATTTCCTTTTTACAGTTGACTGGTGTCAGATTAGAACACACATGCAGTGAATGCAGCCATATTGCACACTTATTTGAACAGATTAGTTATCAAAGCACAACCCTGCTCTAAACTTTGATAATGCACCTTAAAATGTGGCATTTATACACATGGATAGCTAGCCAGAACATCAGCTAACTTACCCATATACCTTGTTCTTGGAGTGGGAGGAATATACAAGCATTATTTGACAGAAAATGGCCATAACTCAGGCTTGAACCTTACTGTGGATATTGTACTACATTTATCAGACTGTTTTTTCTGCACTCTTTATTCATTTCTGTTTTACAGTTGACTGGACTAAGATTAGAACACACATGCAATGAGTAGAAGAATACCCTTATCATTACCTGAGAGCAATCCACAGCATATTTCACACAATGAGCAGAGCAGAACAGTGACTATTAATCTGGGGAGACCACAGTATCAGCTGGTGTTTAGAAGCTATACTGCACAGTAATGCATGTTTACTTGATTTAACTTGCTTTACCATTTCAGGTAAGCAGTGACACATTACTAAACATATTACATTTCCAAGGTTTGTCATACCTGACTGTTATGACTACAAACTCTGTAAATAATTTATTTTGACAGTATGTTATGCACTAGCCCGGTTAACAAATGTAAAATAAATAAAATAAATAAATAAATAAATTAGGTTAATACCTTGATGTTTCCCTATTTACCACACTCACACCTCATCCTGGACAGGCGCCATGCATGGGACTGGACATTGTGAGCCCTCTTATCTGTGGCTGTTGAAAGAGAAGCAAACCATTATGCATGCCAGTTTTGCACAGATTCAGCTTTTATATTTCTAAAGTACTGGCAAACATGCTTGCATATCTGTGGGGTATGCCCAGTCCTAGCCTGTTGGACCAGGTGTCCAAGGTTCCCCTCTTTCTTTGCTTCAGGTCATCATAGTGGTGACGACATTGCTCACCAGTGTTGGGGATACCAGTAGCACTGGTAGGATCCCTACCCAACTGATCCCAGGCCTCAGAACTCACATTCTGAGCCTTAGTCATCACACTGCAGCAGCCGGGGTTCATAGTTTTTCACCAGGAGTCTATCAAACACTATGGACTCGTGCACACCCCACCTCTGTGCCTGAAAACGTGCTCCCTTTCCAACACTACCAGGCATACCGATAGCCAAGTGAGACTGCAATGAATGCTGTGATATTCCCACCTACTGGCCTTAATAAGGGCTGCATTCCCACTCTTACACATCATACTGTAACTTTCAAAAAAGCTCCATGTTGCTTAGCATTGCATAAACTAGTTTAGCAGAGCTGAGCATTGCACAGACTCGCACAACCCATGTTTAAGCGAAGCTTAGCAACATGCAAACATTGTAGGCCATTGACCATGTTTAAGTGGTGCACAGTATCATGCAGCTGTTCTAAATGTTACAATTTTTTATTTTGAACTAAACTGCCATTTTAGTCACTTCACTCATTTTCATGTCAATAAATGTAAAAGGACTGGCTAGGACTCGGACTTCAGACCTACTACACTGTGGGTTGTGACTCAACCTATCTAGCCACTTGGATAGTAGAGAAAGTTAGTATACTACTTAGGTGCCTGTTAACGTTGCTAAGCACCACGCCATGCAAACACGCATACAAAAAACAATTATTGTACAATTGATTACATCTGGTTTCTATTTTTAGATATATGGCAGGTGTCTGCAATGTATGTATAAGCACAGCTTGGCAACACTAAGCACTGTGCCATGCAACCAGGCATATTACAAAAAAAAAAGAAATATTTATACAATAGCAGAGTACATTACAATGATTATTGTCTTGTGCTTACCATCTGTCCAGGATTTTCCTGAACAGACCACAAGTACAGGACAGCCTCTACACTGCTGCTTGCATGGATTTAGTATCTGTGTTACTGTGATCTCCCTCGACAGCATGCCATGATTAATATGCATGGCACGCTTCCGAGGGTGAACCATGGCCATGTAACTGGGTACATCACAGAGCCTGCATATATTTTATTGAATCCTGGGGTAAGTTCTTTCATTCCTTACATAAAGTGGAACTTTTTCAAAACTAAAAATCCAATGAAGGCATATATCCATATAAAACTCAAGTCACTTCACATAATATAAACTAATAGGTAAACAAACAAGAATATAAAACATAAAAACAGTAAACTAAGCATTAATACAAAAACATTAAGAATCAAAAAGCATTTTAAAACTATTTTACGGTTCTTGTTTAAGAAGCCTTTTTATATTTATGCGGTCATTATGTCCTGGTGGCCAATCAGTGGCTAGCAACAAGTGCTACTGAACGTCTTTAATTTCTAATGTATTACTGAAGTCCCCCACCTACTGATCAATACATAATTGCTGGATAACACAAAATACAAATGTTTTGACAAATTATTATTAGAATTTTAATTTTTATTGCTAGGCAATGTTTGTAAATCCACTATAAGAGCTTGGTGTGGTTTCACCCACATAGAAGCTCTCACAACTGAAATATGTTGCAATGTAAACAACTCCAACAGAAGTACAGTTGAACCTTCCTTGGATGAAAAAATGTTTTGTACATTACTACTTATCGACACACCATTATTGTTAATAAACCTAGATTGTTTATAGAAACATGGAAATGTACTCTATTGCTTCTAAGAGATATTAGTAAAAACAAAATTATAGGGCTTTTCAAGCAAAGTCTTTACATTTAAAAGTTATTGAAAACAAATTCTGGTTGATTATCAGTGAAATCATTTTGCAATTTTCGGTCAAACTTTTTTTAATAATGCAATCATTAATTAACTGAGAATAGAACTGGAAATACCCTAAACTAATCCCTTGTTCTATCTGAGGAATTTCTTGGGTATGAATATTGCAAGTGACAGGTTCATAGCACCTCAAAGATGTGGAGGAGTTTGTGGTACCACTGTTCAGGGCAAGAGAGAGTGGGCCCTCATGGTTGGCTGTGGTGTGGATTTGCGAAGTAGACTGTGGTGTGGATTTGCGAAGTAGACTGGTGACGAGTGCCTGAGTGTAAGGGTTGCACCAGGTTTGTACTAGCATACTCCTTTACTATTGTACACAGACCTACACATAATGAGTTATTCATCAGAACATGTATACATATCTGTTTTCCTGGTACACTGGAGGTGCAGCTGTGACAATATGTACTGCAAGATATGTATATGCCCTTATGAGATACATAGAACTGGCATATGGCACTTACGTGTGTGTTTCGCACGTTGGGAGTGTGACACTTTATGTTCCGGCATTCTTACAGGTATGCTATGTTTATGCTTTGCTTTCCCAGGTTCCATTGGTAGGAGATCCAACACAACAGTTTGACACATGCCTGATATTAGCAGGTCACCTGTGGTTGACAATGATGGCAACATGCTCATGATACAACTTGATACAGTTGCACTTTTAGTAATGCTAGCATTTGAGGACATTCACACAACCCCATATATGAGATGGCAGTGGAGGGGCAGGCTGAACCTCTGGCATCACTGTTAGCCCTACATTGGTTGTGCAAGAGTCACCACCACTGATGGCATTTGTGTGCTGTACTGACTCTAGTTGCATGTGTGCACCCATCATAGGGGAGAAGCATGTAGAGTGTCACTGCCACCATGACTTTAGGACCTTACCTGACCTGGGAGTCCCCCATGGCATCAGTCAGTGGATGTGCAGATCAATGATCCAGGTACAAACAGCCTCTACACTTATTAAGTTAGAGATATTGAGTGTGCTACTTGTTCTTTATGAGGAATTGCAACCACTGGAGGGACCTCTGCACATCCTACATTGTATACAGACTGACATGGTATATAGGGAATTTGAGCAGACATACCTGAAAGGGTCCTATTGGCATGCATTGATACATCCATGAGGGTAATAGCAAATGGACACCATGGCTGTATAAGTGGCTAGATGCACAGTGCAATGTTATAAGCCAGCTGTACACGGATGCTACAGACTTTTCCAGAGGCTGCATCACTGTTATCTCTTGCAATGGCTACCTCCACTCCTTGCCTTCCCAAATTTGGGGGGGGGGGGGCTGCAGCAGAACTCACATACATATTTCTGGAATGCTACACCACCCATCAGTCAAGATGCCATCATTCCTGATACTGTAGGGCCTCAAAGCACACCCAGCCTGGATTCACAACATGAAAGTACTGTCATGACACTGACAAGTGTCAGCCTTGACCCCCAGCCAACCTTCTATGTGAATGTGTAGCTATCACATTCACCTCCCATAACCTTTAACCCTATGGTAATGTTACTCTCACCTGTCACTGCGCCCCACCTCACTAGCACAAATGATGATGGCTGTGTCCTGCCCACCCCTCTCGCCTTTGTGGATATTGTCATGTCTGATGCACAGAGAGGCTAGTCAATGCACTATAAATCATAGCCTAGGTGTGCTAATGCATGTATTAGTTTTATTCTTTGTTGTCCATGTAATGGCCTGTAGTTGTAGACCAGATGTTGCCTGTTTGCCAGTGCCATTACATATTGCACCTACTTCTGCCTGCATCTGGTTCCTCTGATGACTCCTCCCCTGACTTATCTGCTGCTGCTGTCAGGCAGTACCATGATGCAGAAACATTGCTACAGTTGGGTGAAGGATGTGCTAGGCACAAGGTGTCATGGGGTGCAATTGTCAGACTCTGATGGTGCAGTAGTGGAGTACTGGCATTTGGAAATTAATATTGATACTGTATTTGGTGTCACATCTGAAGTGCTTTGCATGTGGTATCATGGCTGTGGCAAGCCACTGTTATATTTGTAGCAAGCTGTTTGCTAGAGCTCTAGTGTAGAAGAGTTTTTTATGGTGCTCGACCTGGAGAGTATTTTTTTATGGTTGTCAAGTTAGACTTGAGTGTGTGCCAGATCAGGAGAGTGCACAGTGTGCTAGATAACATAGCTATGGTTTTGCTGTGATACATGAATACCTTACTGTAGGACTCTAGTGCACACTGCATTGCACCACCAGATGTATTCAAGCAGTGTCCAAATGCATATTTGATGATGATCTCTGTCTGTGATAGTGTGGTATTATGTCATCTTCATGGTCTAGGGGGTGCTGATGGGGTCATTAGCCACATGTCTAAGGCATATTTTGCATCACCCGTAGCGTAGAGGACACCATTATAAGTGGCATATTGCCTATATCCTTGGAAACAGCATTTCCAGTATTCTGTGACCATTAATGACTATGTATACACCTGATGTGAAGTGCTGGTATAGGTTGCACATGTGGGGATCATGGGAACTGCTTGGTTGAAGCACAAACACATTTACATCACCTGGCAACTGGAGTAAAAGCCTTCTGGTTGATAACACCAGGTATCATGTGAAGCAGGCTGGGCCTTGATGGTAGTTCAATAGTCCCAAGACCTTGTGGAAATGGGCTATTTGGTAGAATGGCCATACAGTCCTGGTTCTCCACTCTTCTCTGCATGTAAGTTATATATAGTCTTACATGTGGTGCAGCATCACTTCAGGGAACTAGTATAAGATTCATAAAACTGATACCTGCAAAACACCTAATGTGTACCCTATCAAATTCTGAAAAGTTCACAGTAACAAGAATGGTTAATGTGTCCACTGGGATAGGCATTATATGTCTCCTCCTCGATCCCATGCATGGACAGCACACATATGTTTATTTCCCCATAACTGTTCACTCTGTAATGGTCGATAATGTCATGACTGTGGAGATGATGGTATGTTAACAGCTGGCAGACATACCCGAGCCATGAAAGACAATAATGTGAAAAATTGTGAAAACAATCTGAAAGTAGCTAATATTGCATGGTGCTATGCTAATACTGACACTACTTCTAGCAGTATAATATGAGTGAAACTCCTGTACACCGGAAAATCCTAGCATTCAGAACAGATTATTGATGTGGCTCATCTTGCTAATTTTGTATATTCTGAATCACTTTATCATGTTTGAATTCTTCATCTGTGTGTGGTAACTCTTATTAGCATGTTGACACCCATTTGCATGCCATTATTCAATCATTTCCATTTGATACATATACATGTGATATTTCTGTGATACTTGTGTTCTGAATTGTATACTCCCCCCCCCCCCCAAGCCAGCACTCACCATGCAGTTTCATGTAAAACTGTGTGGTGATTGTTCTTGAACACTTCTCATAGTTGGTCTGTTTTGTAGCATGGTTTGGACAGTTATATAATGCATAGGTTTACCTTAACTTAATTGAATTGTGTTTCCTTATTTTCTTTTTGCTTAACCATTATCAACTTGATCCATTGTTAGCCTAAGAGGTCTTTTTCTCTCCATGGTTTGTCAAATATTAGCCATCCCGCAGTCTAAGTGACCCATTTATTTTGCATAGGATGAGAGTCCAATTACCCTTGTTCCTTCAGGTCTGAGAGTAGAAAGGGTTTTCTTGTGAACCCTAACCCTGCCCTGGTATGTGGGATTCTACAGTTGTAGCAGCAGGACATGTGCATGGCTCCACATATGTCTCCCCCAGCTGTAGCACACATCTGAGTTTTTTTAGTGGCCACACAACAATGTTTTTTGGTGTGGCAGCATTCCTATTATGACACCTGGCCTTTGTGGGATGTCAGACTTACAGCAGACAGTGCTACTTTCCCCATCACAGGTGGGGGGGTGAAAAACTAGCCCAGCCAGATAGAATTTTGTAGATAATTCTATGTCATTGTAAATATTAATATAATCCACAGGCTTGTTTTACAAATATAAAGAGAACTATATCTTATGATTAAATTATATCTTGTACTGAGCTTCATAAATGTAACCACAGTGCACCCTGCTGGAAGAAAGCTGTTAAGTAAAGAATTACAACTGTTTGATCTCAAGTTTGGAGACAGGATGTCTAGGCTAGAAAATTCTTTCTATTGTTAAAGACACAGATAATTATTAGATTTTACATGTAAAAGTGTCTTTTTTTGCTGTGGCTTCCTGGCTAGGTGCAGCTTACAAAGACATGTAAATTCTGAGTTTCTGTTAGCCTGGGAACTAAAGTTGAAATGATAAAAATGATGTAATGTGAAATGACTCAGCAGTACTGTGTATTATCAATTTAAGACTTTCTCAGAGAGAAAGTTTGAACATTTTGTATCTTGTCTTGGATCTAGTAAGAACATCCACTCACCAGCACTTGCTTGCTCTGTATGTAAGTAGTATTTAGAACAGTGATTTCTCTTAGAGATAGATAGAACTAGTAAGATTAGACTAGCAGTTTTCTATATTTATGTCAGACTGTCCTACAATATTGTTTTAAAGTATTTCCTGTGATTTCTGAACTCTGTAATGTCATTGTGTTGAGGTAATAAGTATTGTCTTGTGTTTTTATTATTTATTATTAAATATTTTTAAACATTTCAACTGTGGCTATTTTGTGTAGAGATAATTTAAGCTCTAGAGTACTTGCATGCATTTGGTGATACTGTATAAGCCACTCCAATAGCCTTAGCCCTGGGCCACACTTACTGTTTGGATAATAATATTGCACAGTAGAACTGGATATCCTTTGGTAAGGGCCTTTATAGTAGCTGATAGTAGTGGTTGGTGGCAGACGGTACTATCTTAGTCTGGGCAGAAAGGGGGCATAGCCGGAGAATCTGTGCCACCCTACCCCAGGATTGTCTGTGTGTTGTATATAATTCATATCTCAAAGTGTGTGTGTGTCAGCTACTTGGACAGGGGCATGAAGCACTGGTTGGACAGAGAGGGTGCTGGAGGTTTTGGCTTGACCACTCAGCTGAGATCTGTACCCTATAGCTGTGCCAGTGTGGAGTCTTGTTGGGGATCTGGAGAGAAAGGGAAAAACCAGCCCCAGACTGACTGTGATCTCTGTGTGCTCTTAAGGGAAGTTGTACTTTACTGTATGTGTACTTGTTATCCTCCCAATGTGGACGCCCCTCACTGGTGTTAGTGGTGAGAATTGAGGCTCCTTGATTACTGTGCCAGTGCATAGGTATCACAGGGGGCATTCACTCCCATTGCCTTACTCAGATCCTCCAATCTTAGAATGCTAACTAAACTAGGTCATTTAGATCATAGTGAAGTCTTTATTTCTTTTTGCCACAGCTGACTAATTGAACTGCACATGATTTACTAAATGACTGCACTATTGCTAAGGGTATTTTATGAGTAAACTGCAGAACATTCTGACAATCCTTTGGTACAAAAGTGGTGGTATGAAGCATCCAAACTAGTGGCATTCAAAAAGTGTCGTTGCCTTTAATCTCCCATGTAGTTATAAAGAGTATTTTTGAAGTCAGTGAGTATGCTCAATTTTCATAACACCGTGGATCACTTTTGTCATAGGTGTAGTAAGCACTTAAATGTTGTACCCATCCGCCCTTTTCCCATTGTTCATATTGATGTTCAGCATAAGACTGCTTATTTGCGTATCTACAGTTTCAACTATATACTGTAGACAAGTGTTTCCTGTAGGACTCGGTCTGACATTGCCTTTAAGACAAGGCAGCACTGCCTTAGTGATTAATTTCTCTGGCACTGAGAAAATGATGGCTCCTTCAGTTTTTCAGAGTACCTCATGTTTCTGATACACTAATCTTCTTTATGTATGCCAGAATTTCTCCTTTCTGCAAAATGAAGCTGGTGCAAAAACTGCAAAACTTAGTGTTATATTATAGAACTGTGTGGAGTGGAGTGTATTTTATGGGCCAAGTGGCAATAATGTGGTTAAAGCTTAGCTTGTCAATCTACCATGATTTATGGATCTCTTATTACATTATTGGTTTAAGTATTTTCATTATATTTTGTAAGCAGATGGTATTTTTACAAGGCTAATGATACTATACATTTTAATACTAATTACAAAGCTTTTATAGTTAGATCAGGTGTAGATCCTGCCCAAACCATCATGTAAAACAGCCGTGTCTGCTGAAGATGTAAGTATATTCTTCACTTTATAGTTTGAATATTTTATTATCAATAGCTGGCTTCCTACTTTGATTTCAGTAAAGAAAATTCTAAAGAGTGGTGAATCCAGCACAGAGCTCTTTGAAACTTCACTGTTCACCTTTGCTGGAAAAGAGACAGAAAGTTTCAGACACTTGTTGTCATGGATAGTTACTAGGCATGTGGTTCATGAGAACAGTGATGAGCTTAGTCTATCTTCCTACTTGTCCCAGGACATTGTCTGGTTAAGTGATGTGCTCAGAATCATACAGTAGACAAATGGAGTCTGAGGGGAATCAAACCCTAAACTACATGAAGCAACTTATAAGTGGTTCATAATTGTAGTCCTGTGGGTGCCAAGTTGGCTGCACACTGATACTTGCTTAACTTCAGCTCTACCAGCATGAAAAGGAAACTGAGGGATAAGGGCTAGTAATTCTGACCATTTTAGTAAATTCCGTTTACTACTTAGTAAGTATACTGCCCAGATACCAGCAAAGAAGAAGCTTAGTGAGCTTGAAACAAAATCAACTAGAAAAGATGAAGAGAAAACACTGACTGGGAAGAATCCTGCAGCTGTTCAGCAAAAAAACAGTTCAAGTTCCCACCTTGGTGCAAGAGCTTCCAGTAATTTAGAGTAATAATACTAGGATTTTCCCAGATTCCCAAACAAAATTATTAGGCATCATAATCGACAACAGACTAAAATTTGACATGCACATTTCTAACACAATCAAAAAAGTTAACAAAAAAATGTATAGAAACAAAAAAAATCTTAACAGATGCAAGAATAGCCATAGCTACAACCCACATTCTCTCCTCACTCTTATATGCATCCCCCATACTTGCCAACCTCAAAAAGTTAGAAACAAGTAAATTAGAATCATGTTATAATAAGATTACCAAATTTGCAACAGATTCCACACATTCAACCCATCACTGTCAATGCCTAAAAAAATCTTTCTTGGTTGGAACTACCTCATATTATGAACTATATCACAAAATAATGCACAATCCCGACAACGTACCTTCCCTAAAAAAATCTTCTATAACCCTACTCTAACTGTTCCAGTCAAACCATGCCGGTAAACAAATTTAAAATAAATAAAAATAAAATAAATTAAATGTGGTCAGAGCTGATTAGAATAAATGAAACATTCAAGGAGTATATCAACCCAAATAACAAAAGGCTACAAGAAATGGAAGAAGCTTTAAAAAGCTATTTGGATGAACTGATAAAACTGCAGAAAATCAGAGGTCAAAATGAAGAAAAGAGTGGATAAGTATGAGACTGCTCAAGAGGAGTTGTATACAAGAAAATGGCAGAATTAGAGAACAGAGCATGAAGAGAAAACCTGAAATTTCCTGCTGTACCACAGAAGCTAGAAGGAACAGACTGTATTAGGTTTGTGAAAGCACAAATAAGCAACTGGACTGGTATTTCCCAGCAGTGTTCATTAATTGGACAGTCACATCATGTGTATAATCCAAACCTGGCCATGAGAATCAAGACTTGTGTTAGTAAAGATGCAATCATACCAGCAGAAAGAGCTGATCCTGTCAAAACTGTAAAAGAAGGGCAAAGTACTAAAATTGGGAACAGCAGGGTGTTCGTAGAAAGTGATTATTCACTGTACACCAGACAGAAGAGAAGTAAATCTTCCTGGCAATCAGGGAATGTCAAGAGACAGATTTAAGATTCAAGCTGCTGTATCCAGCTGTCTTCAGAATATTTTTTCTGGTGGATCAAAGTCATTTTGATGCAGAACAGGCTAAGTAGGAAATGCAAACATTTTTCCAACAAAAAGTAAGCCATCAAACAGAAGGGGACTTTGCTTCTCACTCTCTGACAATAACGCCCATACAGAGAGTTTGCTAGTGAAACATTTTCCAATGTTCAAAAGGAAAATGCTTGAGAGACAGAAAAAGGAGTTGACTAGAAGAACTGGGAGTATCTTGGACTGATTCATATGAAGGTAATAGGAACTGGTCAATTAATTAATTGATTATTAATTAATTAATTAATGTATTTACTATGCAGTTAAGGGATGTATAAAATGGGCCTTATGGTGTGTTAATTATTCCTTGAAGGCGTAAGCCCTGGAACCGGATGCACCAGTAAAGAATTTTCCTTACTGTTCTGCATTTTGTGTTTTTTCGCTTGAAGTTGTTTTTTGTGTGCTTTATATATGGTCGGAAGGCAGAGCAATTAGATCAGAATGGCAGCAGATGGTTCCCGTTTTTTGTGTTCCAGTATGTGGAAAGAAAAGAGAGGAGATAATTGCCAGTGATGACCCCTGGGCATTGGGGGAAGTAAAACACTAATGAGGCGAATTTTGTTAAGTTGGAGCAGTTATTGATCAAGGAGGTAACTTTATTTTACGATATTAGACTCCTTGAGAAATATTTGGCTCTGGACATTACTCCCGGGGGTCTGAAAATCAATTGACTGCCAGCATATGAATTTTCAGAGGAAGAGGGCGACCTGTTGGAGGAATGGAACGCTGCCTCTTTAATGTGAACCAAAGCTTAGTTGAAAATTCTCATCAACCGTAATGTCAGGCAGCAGGAGAAAATACGTGCTGATATCTTGCAAACTCAAACCCATTTGGCAGAGGTAACGGTGGATACCACTTTTGACATTAAGCTTAAGGACATCAAAGGGAAGGTGGATAAAGGTAGAGGAAGCCTGTGACCCTTCCAAGAAGGGTAAATTGCAAAGAGATGTCAATGATTATAAAAACAATCTTATCTTTGTGTGGCAATGCAAAAATACCAGGGGAAGATTACCAGCTCAATGCTCTAACAGCAGAGGTCGTGATCAGTGGGATTCCTCCCTTTCCTCGGTGGAGACAGCATCGAGCAGTAAAAAGTGTGTCTTTTGAGGATTTAAATGAAGAAACCACGGAATCTACACCTCAGAAGGGGACTACCAATGGTTTTAAAGGTCACAGTCGCAAATGGCAGGGGAATTCTAACACGGGTAACAGAAATAGAAGGAAGAGAAACTAAATCTACTGGAAATGAGTCGGTGGAAGTGGAGGCCTTCCAAAATGTGGAACGGACATTTTTTTCAGCTTATGGACTGAGCACAAATGTTTGGGACAATGAAAAAGACTTGACAAGTTTAAAAATAGTTAATTTGTCAGATTTGAAACTCAGTCAGGATATAATATCTGGTTTGGATAAAGGGGTTAAATTTATCCCCACACATTTTCCTAGCTTGGCTGATTTAACTCTGGAGGTTATTCGTTTTTGCCGTAAGTTACATTTAAAAGTGTTTTATGATAATAGAAACAATGAATTAACCCAAGAATGTTTTGAAAATACTAATGATGTAACTAATGAAGTAAATGATGAAGCAAATATTAATGGGGATGACTCTTTACTTAATGTGTCAATTTATGACTATGAGTTATGTGATGATGGGGAATGCATGTTTGCTAATGGGGATGTTGGGAACAGCAGTTCATGTTTTTTTCACTGGGTATGGCAAGTTACAGATACCACGAGTGCCTTATCACAGTTCCTTTGTACCTCCAAAAACGTCTATGAGTATATGTATTTTTGAGAATGTTCTTTGTAAGTAGTTGGAGGTAGAATTCCATACATTTAGAAAAAAGAACAGGGTATATCATTTGAACAAGAAGCAATGAGAGGTTCTGCAACATCTGAGGCAAAGTAGTCATAAATATATATTCACACAGGTGGATAAGGGGGTTAATTGGGTAATTCTAACTAAAGATCTTTATAACAGTATGGCTATGGCCCTTTTGGAAAACATGTTGGTATATGAAGCTTTGCCTTGCAACCCTGTTAGTGAATTTAATTTGCAGTTATTGGAAATTTTAGAAAGGGGCGAAAGGCTTGGTTTCCTTTCTGCTTTGGATGTCAAGAAACTGTATATTAGGAACCCCAAGGATGCTAAATTTAAAGTGATACCTAAAATACACAAAAATATACATAATCCGCTCGGTAGGCCTATAGTATCTGGTAGGGGAGCTTACTTACAAAATGTGGGCATGTTTTTGGATTTTCATCTTAAAGATTTCTTGTGTAAAATCATGTCGCACATTAAGAATGGAAAGGTGCTCTCTGACAAGATAGGGGGCATGGAATGGCAAAGTGATTACAACTGGGCTAGTGTGGATGTTAAATTACTATATACAAGCATTAAGAAGAGATGGGGCTTAGAAGCCATAAGCAACATGTTAGGCGAAGGACCACGCACAGATTTTTTGATACGGTTGCTGGAATTCTTGTCACATAATTGCTTTAAGTTTGGGAATCAATATTTCTTGCAAAAGGAGAGAACGGGAATGGGGGCTTCTTATGCCCCCTGTTTATGCCATTTTATTTATTAGCCAGTTTAAGAATTCATATATTTACAATTCTGAATTCTACAAACAAAAAGTAATTATGTTTAAAAGATATATAGATGATTTAATTTTCATATGCAAGGGTGAAGTAGAGGAATTCCAGGACTTTATACAGTATTTGGAAGGTAATCACTTTGGCTTGGAGTTCACTTTTTACACTAGCAGGGAAGTAGAGCAGTATTTAGATTTGGAATGTTTTTGTGAGAGAAAATCAGAAAGTTGAATTTAAGCCCTTTGTGAAGGAAACTGCTGTTAATAATTTCCTCATGGCTGATAGCATGCATGCCCCCCATTTGGTGGCGTCATTGCTATATGGAGAATATCTCTGTATAGCTAATAACACTTCAGATAAGTCTAGGTTGGATGATGAGTTTGGCAAGATCAGGGATAAATTACTTAGCAGGGGTTATGATGAACATATTCTAAGCTCTGCGGAGAATAAGGTTAAAAAAGTGTTAGGAATAGCTCACACTGAGGAAGAAAGGAATTCATTAAGAAGAAATGATAAAGATCAGAAATTGGGGAAGGGGGAAGTTAAGGATACAATTTTTTTTTGTGACTAGATTTTCACCTTTTTCAGAGACTCTGAGGAAATTAGTGGATAGATTTTGGTCCATCATTTCAAATGATGCCAGCCTCAAGGGATTGTTTCCCTGATAAGATTATCTTTTCTCATGAATTTGAAGGACATGTAAGGTAGTGAGGGGAAATATGAGAAGGGGTAGTTTTCCTTCTGGTAGGTGTAAAGTGTATGATAAGATCAGAAACACAGATGGGGTCAACATAAATAGTAGGACATATAGGGGGCCTTGAATCAATATAATTGTGAATCTTGGGGGGTGATTTATATAATTTGTTGTGGATGTTCTCCAGTTATGTGGTACATAGGACAGACTAAGAGGGTAGTGAAAAAACGAATTATGGAGCACTTGGGGGACATCAGGAAAGGTAGATTAGAAAGCTCAATAGCAGAACATTTTAGGGAACATCATGGTGGTTCAGATTTCACTTTCCTTTACAGTGTGTTGGCTAAGCCTACAGCTTGTCAGGGAGAGGAATTTTTCAATAGTTTAATGTCGTTAAAAGCAAAATGTATCATAAATTTAAGTACTTTATATCCCAGGGGTTACGTCTGGACATTAATCTAAATGTGGGGTAAGAAGTATATCGGGATTTTTCATTATCTGCATTTTTAAAATGTTATAGTCTCTCATCTGTCAGAGAAGATTATTGAATTTTTCTAAAGAAAATATGCAATGTCACTTTAAATGTTTATATGTATATTTTAAATGATTTATATGAAGGTAATGGGAACTGGTCTAATAATTAATTAATGTATTTACTATGCAATTAAGGGATGTATAAAACGTGCTGTATGGTGTGTTAATTATTCCTTGAAGGCATAAGCCGTGGTACCGGATGCACCAGTAAAGAATTTTCCTTACTGTTCTGTGTTCTTTGTGTTTTTTCAGTATCTTGGACTTGAACTGGAGTCTGTATTTGGGAGATAGAAATAAACAGGAAGAAGACCAGCAACATTGAGATTTATGAATCAGTGTGAGGTTATAAAGCATCAATCCCATTTGTGAAGTACAGCTTTACAATAAAAAAGTGGCTGAGAAAGATTGAACTTTTGTTGACTTTGTTAAACTTGTCAGGGGACTGAAAGGCATATACTCTTATTTCAAGTCATTAATGTTTAGAAGGGCATTAAAAGGGAAAAAATAACTGTAAATGAAACAAATGTTCTTAACAGTATTTGTGTAAAACATTTCATGATAGAATTGCATGTTATATAGTAAAGCATTTTCAGTGATTGTTGTATGTGATAAAATACTAAAATAAACAAATACTATTTTTTTTAAGTTTTATAAAATGGAGGCATAATTTAAAAGAGAAGACTGGTTGGACAAAGGCAAGTTCAAGTTAATATGCTGTAATCTTGGGCTGTTTGGATGGGGGTGTAGTATAAAAGTGCACTGATTATTATATATGTCGAGCTGAAATTTTTTTTTTTTTTTTGCTTTTGCAGGGGTGAATGTCTGAAGCAATTCCCTTGGCTTAATCTAGTAACAAGTTTTTTGTATAGGCATGTGTACTGTAGAAATGAGAGAGCATTGTGAATGTGGTGAAAAGTTTTCCTTTGGCAAATAAATGTTCATTTTGAGTTGTGAAGTCTGGAACTGGGGCAGCTATATATTCTTTCCTTATGTTTCAATGGAGACATGCTGACTACAGGACCAGGCAATAAATCTGGAGAGCTCTGCACATTGTTTGCTGAGAGAAACATAAAATTAAAAGGTACAAGGGAAAGCAGCTTAGTAAAAAATAAAAGTTTAAAATTTCTGGAAGTGAATAAGAGATAGCAATTTTTCTGGTACCTCAATGCATTTACTAGAAGAGGGTATAATTTACTTTGATCTAAAAATATCCAGTGCACTTTTTTCTTAAGTCTTAAAGTTAATGCTTTCTGAAAGCATGCAAACTGTTTTTTTTCACTCTTGGAGTGGAATAAAGATAAAAGAAAAGGCAACAATTAGTGTAAGCAGGAGTATAGGCTGTTGCATGCACTTTACCATGGCTAACCTTAATTTTAGGGTATGTAATGCCTGTGAGTGCAGTTGTCAGTTTGGGACAATTGTTCCTACTAGGAGATTTCAACTTCATTATTAGAAGATGTACATACAGTAGTTGTATCCATTTGTTTTAAGTTACTATGTTATGGGGGGTGTTCTGGTGAGTGTTTTTGATGGTTTGCATTAAAACAGTCTTGTAAAATGTGACATTGTTTCAAATGAAGATGAAAAGAAACAGCTATATAAAGGATCAACCTGCCAAACATTAGTGGGTGCATGTAACACAAAGGTTGGAAATAAATATTTAAAAAAGCTAACATATATAATAGGTGGGTATAATAACTTCTTATCATAATGGCTACACTGTCCATATTATTTTGGAATGTGAGTGGCCTCACATGTATAGACAAAAAGGTAAGGGTGTTGAGTTATATTAAAAATGCCAAGTGCAAATAGCAGTGCTACAGGGGACACATTTGTAGAGAGGTAAGCATGTGAGTTTGATAAAGAAAGGATTTCAAGATGGATATTCAGCAGAATGTCAGGGGCAAAGGAAAAGGGACATGCTTATACTAATTGCTAGTGATTGAAGAGGGGAAAAAAAGATAATAGTGGTAGATTTGTGATAATAAAGGACTACTGGCAGGGGAGGAATATTATGCTGGCATGTATTTATATTCACCCTAAAACTACTGTTATGGATCTTAAGACAATTTTAGGAGAAATGATCAGCTTTAAGAGGAGAATATTACTTATAGATGGAGACTGGAACTTGATTTGCAGCAGTGAGGATGTATCTGGGGAACCTAGAAGGGAAAATATAACAAAAGGGGGTAGATTTCTGTAAAAATATATTAACATTTTTGCTATAGAATATATGAATTCAGTAGTAGGAACTCAGAGAAAATGTACATATTTTATTCCCCAAGGTACAAAAACTGGACTAGGCTAGACAGAAATTATATTTTACAGGAACAGGTGCATTTAATTGAAAGCTTTAACATACATTCAATAACTATTTCATATCATGCACCAATAACAACCAAGATAAAAATGCAGGTTAATGGAGTAAAGATGAGACACTTGTGTTTCACCACCTATCTGTTAAAAAGAAAGGAATTTAAGGAATGGGTAGTGGAAATTATTTGAAAGCTATTAGAAAACAGAAATTTATTCAGAATTTATAACTAATTAATGGGATAAAATGAAAGTGGAGTTTACAAATAGAGTAGAAACAAAAGAAAAAGAGATATGATTAAGAGGTAACAAGAACTATTTAGAGGGGCTAACAAAGGTTAAAGTATTGCAGAGTTAGGGGAATCTCATAGAAGAAAGAGGCACAACCACAGAATGCTAAAGACAAAAGAAGGGAGTATATGGATAATATGCATGAGTTTATTAAGATTGCTTGTTTTTTGATAACTCCAGAGCACAAAACATTTTAACACAATGACTTGGGCAACAGAAAGTGGAAAAGGGGTTGTTGTCAAAGTTAGGAAGCCTATAGCAAAAAAAAAAAAAAAAAATTGGATCCTGTAGAGGTATTAGAGATACTTCAGAAACTTTATGAAAATTTGTATAAATCTGAGAATTGTGGAAATCAAGAAGGAGCACAAATAGAAATATTTATGCAAGATTTAAGTATGTCAGGGTTAGAGGTAGATAAGACTCAACAACTAACAGTTAAGGTAGGAGGATATAAGCTAAAAGGTGACATATAATCAATTTGCAGGAAAGTCTCCAGGAATAGATAATATTCCTGTGGAAGTTTGGAAGCTATGAGGGAAGAAATGCTAATGATATGGAAGAATTTGTTTAACAGTATTTCAAAAGGAGGGAAACTGCAACATTCTGGAAGAAAGTTGTGGTAGCTGTAATACCTAAATACAGTAAAGACCCAGCTTCATGTAGGCCCATTTCAATTCTAAACCATGATTATAAAGTGTTCATATCTATAATGGTTAAAGAATGGAAAAAGTAATGCCAAAACTGATAGATATAGATCATTGTGGTTTTGTGAAGGGGAGGCAAATGTTTGACAATGTTAACAGAACACTGATGATCCAGACGGAAGCAGAACATAAGAAAATACCATTGTTGTTGGTGGGTCTTGATGCAGAGAAAGCATTTGACAGAGTAAGCTGGGTCTTTATGAGCAGGGCAATGGAAGCATTTGCATTTCCTGAAAAAAAATATAGGGTTGATTAGGAGATTATATAAGGGATTGGAGGTGAAAATTAAAGTGGATGGAGTTCTCTGTGATAATTTCTGCTTGAGCAGAGGAACCAGGCAGGGGTGTCCTCTTTCCCCTATATTATTTGCATTATATTTAGAACTATTGGCAAAGAAAATAAGGTATTCAGAAACTCAAGGATATAATTAGTATGGCTGTCAAGAAAAGCTGGCTTTATTTGCAGATGATATTATTTTGTACCTGACAAAACCAGAAAAAGACATTACAGTATTGTGAAACATTTTGAGACGGTTTCAGATCTTTTCAGGACACAAAATTAATGAAGCTAAAACAAAGGCAATAGTAGTAAATTACATACCCACACATAAACTGGTTCAGGAATACCCATATTTATGGGGACATGATAAAAATGAAATATTTAGGATTATGGATTGAAATTATTTTAGTGTGGCAGCTAAGGATATGTGGGAAGAAAGTAAACAAAAGATAATACAAAAACCGAGAAAATGGGATTTTTGTTATATGTGTAGTTAAGATACAATCAGTTAAAATGTTTTAGTCCCTTTAGTCTTATACACAGGTCAGGCATGTTTTTATCAACCAGAAGAGAAGTTGTGGGTAGCAATTAATAAAATGTTGAATGACTTTATCTAGGAGGAGAAGATGGCAAGTGTTAAGTGGGATAAACTGATTCTTTCAGTAGAACAGGGAGAACTAGGATTACCCAATTTGAAATGATATTTCAGAGCTGCACAGTTAAGACTCATGTATACACCACAGGCAGAAAACTATAATTCAAAGTGGAAAGGGATAATGATGAAACATGGGGGAAGCTCAAGAAAAAAGGAGAGACTAGGATTCTGGATGCAGGTCTTTAAGGAGAATAATATTAATCATGCAGAATATTATATCCATAAAGCAGCAGAAAGTATTCTAAGAACTAAACCAACACAGGAATGGAGAAAGGAGATTCTGCTGATAGGAGTGATTGTAATTAGGGATACAGACACTAGGCAAGAGGGGGCTGGAATTTATTGGAGAAAACTGGCAAAGGAACCAAGGTATTGGGAGCAAATAACTAGAGAGGGAAAGATGACAGAATGGGTGAACGCCAATAATTTATTTGGACTGCAGGTTAGATATTGCCTTCCCTATCAGGGATTGATTTCAGAGTGTAGGCAAAGAGAAAGAAATAAGGGGGTCCTAAAAGAAAGGCCAGCACTGGTAGAGTTTTTAACAGAATCTAGAACAGAAGCTGCCATTAAAAAGGAATAATTAGTAGAGTAAATAAAATATAGCACAGTAACTATAAGAATCAATCAGAGGAGGTTAGAAAGGATTGGAAAGAGAGATTGGATAAGCAATTCACAAAGAAACAATGGGAGGATATATGTATGTCTCCTAAATATGCAACAAAATCTAGAAGATTTAGGATTTTTGCCTGGAAATGTTTACATAGATATTTTTATAGCCCAGTAGACTACAGAGAATTTTTCCTCAGGTAGACAGCAAATGTTAGAGGTGTGAAGGGGAAGAAAGAGGTAATTGGGAACATTTTTCCTGGGAGTGCTGTGAGTTGGCAGACTTTAAGGATTCCCTGTGGGATGCACTGTTGGAAATGCTGGGTGGGGAGATTGGTCTGGTGAGGGAGATGATTTTTTCTGAGCTATGAAATCGGAATCGGAATTGCCTAGACATGGTAAGGCCTTGCTGTGTCTAATAATGGTGGCTACCATAAAAGCAATTGCTAAAAAGTAGAAATTAAAATCTAAACCAGCTATACTGGAAGTAGTGAATATAGTAACAGAGATAAAACAAGTGTAATTGAGATCTTTAGAAAAGGGTAGGAGCAAACTACAGAGGAAAAAGTGGGAACTGTGGGAACAATACATTCAACGGAGGAATGAGGCCTAAAAGACAGCAGAACTTAAATGAGCTATGCAATGTTTGAGTGAGAAAGATTGGTTAGATTATAAGTGTTGTATAATATTTGCAACTAAGAGTGTGTCAGTATGGTTTGTAATGTAAAATGCTTGCAACTAGGATTGTGTTGGTGTGGTTTTTCATTTTTATAAATGTATGATTGCCTATGTAGTAGGTGATGGTTTAATGAAGATGTTTCTTGTTTGAAAAAAAAAGCAGGAATTGAATAATTTATTTAATATTGCTTAGGTTATACGATGTATAGCAATATATGTTAAGTATAATGTTTATGTTAATATAGTTTGGTTACTTTTATATTGTGTCACAAGTGATAATTCAATAAAAGTGTATTAAAAAAATGACCTTTAGACTACAGGCTAGAGACTGGCTTCCCTACGAGGGATTGATATTGGAGTATAGGCAAAGAGAAATGGAAAGGGAAATCCTAAGTGAAAGACCTGCTCTCTTAGCATTTTTAGTTGAATCTAGAACAGAAACTGCTGTTAGAAAAAGGATAATTAAAAGGGCATATAAAATATTGCACAATATTTATAGGAATCAATTAGAGGGATTTAGCAAAGATTGAGAAGAAAAGAGATTGGATAAGCAATTCACAAGGAAACAATGGGAGGACATGTATATGGCTTCCAGATATGCAGCATAGTCTATAAGATTTAGGAGTTTTGCTTGGAAGTGTTTGCATAGGTATTTTTATACCACTTGCAGATCCCAAAGGATTTTTCCTCAGGTAGATGGCAATGTTTTTGGTGTGATGGGGAAGAAAGAGGTAACTGAAAATATGGTTTGGAAGTGTTTTGAGTTGGCAGACTTCAAAAATTCCCCACAGAGTATTCTGTCAGAAATATTGTGTGAGCAAATGGGTATAAGTAAGGAAATTATTTATTTTTGAGCTGAGATAAAGGATCTGAATTGCCAAGACATAGTAAGGCCCTTTTAAGTTTAAATCTGGTGGCTGCAAAAAAGCAGTTACTAGAAAATGGACATCAAAGTCTTAACCAACTATATTTGAAGTACTGAATATTATAACAGAGAGAAAAAATATTGTAAGTGGGATCTTTAGAAAGGGTATGGGCAAATTACATAGAAAAAAATGGAAATTCTGGGAATAACACATGCAGAATAATGTTTTGGAGGGGGAGTGAGTTTTAAGGGAAGGTTGGAATTGGTCATTTTTATGTAATGTTGGATTAATGATAATTGTATAAAAATATATGTGAGGTACAATGTTTGCAACTGGGGATATGTTAATATGGTTTGTTTTCATTTATATAAATGTATGTTTGCCTATGCCTTAAGTGATAAATCAGTAAATGTGTTTAAAAAAATCTTAATTCTGTGCTGTTACTGCCAGATACAAAATGACAATAATCAGCAGGATTTGAACCTGCATGGGGAGGACTGCAATGCATTTCTAGTGTATTGAATTAATCACTCAGCCATGACTCCAACTTGTGTTCTATCATTTTCCATTATTTTTATCTGTTGAATAATAAAACCATTTATATTCTGTTTTGGTGAATTGTTATTAATTCCTACAGTAAGAATTATATCAAAAGCATTGGTCAGCTCCAGTCACAATGTCTACACTGTTTCTCCATAATCCATGGCTGCCGTTACTTATTCATTATGATTTAGGAGACATGGGGCCAGATTCAGGAAGGCTTACACGGAGTTTAAGAGTAGTGTAAGCCTCCGTGTAAGCCTCCTGATTCAGCAACAGCCCAAATCTCCGTGTAAGAGACAGCTAACACGTCTCTTACACGGAGTGGGCGTGGAAATGCTCAATACCTCATTTGCAGCTCCAAGATATGCAAATGAGGTATGTGAGCGATCCACGGCAAACCAGTCCGGTAACGGATCGTTAAGTTGCAGAAATGTACTCAGCTGACAACTGAGTACATTTCTGCAATTAAAACGGAGCTATGTCAGCTCCAAATAAAGGGTGCATTTGTTACATTAAGCATGCCAATGGCCAAATATGTGGCCATTGGCATGAAAAGTGTTGCAAAAAAGTTATATAACTTTTTTTTCACGGGATTTATGTGTTTAACTGTAGCACACCGCAAACGGGTGCGCTACCTAAAACTGAAAACCGAGCTTATAAGCCCACAATTGTGGGATTTATATATTACATGAAATGTCAATGGAGGACTTGCAGAGCAAAAACAATATGGCCTCCGCTTAGTGGTTGTCAAGGGGAAGCTCCGTGTAAGATATGTAACTAAGCATTACTAGGCAATCCTATGTAAATGAGGCTTACAATACTGAATCACACTGCCACATAAGTAATGAGCACTTTCTGAGTCGTGTAAGAGTTAGAGAAGGGGAGGAAGAGAGAAAGAGGTAGGTGACATCGTGGGGAAGGATAGAAAGAAATGTACCAGATTGGAGGGCAATGTAAGGTAAGAGATGACAGACAGACATCAGGGAGGGAGGTGTGTCCCAACAGAACACTGGGAATGTCAAGAAATTGAGGGCATACGCTATCCCTACACTCTAAGTTTCTTGATATATGTGCATGCGCAGTGCGCGTGAGGCAGGTTCTACATGTGGAGCGTGTTGCAAACTGTTTACAACGGTTTGCGTGCGCACGCGTGTAAGGCAGTGTGCGCGCTTTAGCATGAATCAGCCTAGCTAACACCGTGTAAGGATGTGTGGCGTGTAACACCGTGTAGGGATGTGCACACGCGTTTAAGTTACTGTGAGCGTGTTTAAGCCGGTGTGCACACTGCTCCCACTCAGGAAACAGAGAGGAAATAGGAAACAACCAAAATACAGGAAACTGCCAGAAGATACTACTAAAGTTAATTGGTGGAAACAATTAGAAGCAGGCAATTACACAGGCAGACTAGAAGCCCAACCCAGCACTTAAAACACAACAAAGAGCAGTGCAGGCTGTTTCTCACAAGAGATACTGCCAGAAACTAAGCTATCAGAGTTGAAACCTGAAAAAGCTGAACTCAGAGCAGAAATGCTAGGGGCTGCCATAGCTGTTATAATCAGACATAGGCGAATTGCCGAGGGTGGTGATAATGCAGATGCTGACAGACAACCCAGAGTGAGGAGAAGGAGAAGAGTATACAGGCCTAGGGTCACCTACCTTGGGTTACATGAGCTGGAGATAGTAGAGCGCTATAGAGTGGACAGAGAGCTCCTGCAGCAGATTGTTGAGCTGTGCAGGCCACGCCTCACACACAGAACCAACAGAGGGGAACCCATCCCAGTGGAAACCAAGGTATGTGTTGGCCTAAGAATACTAGCAACAGGTACCTTTCAGAGACCAACTGGCGATATGATGGGGATATCACAGGCATCAGCCTCCAGGGTACTGCACCAGTTCCTGGATGCCATGTCACCACGTCAGTGATCATATATATGTCCCTAGTGACCGTGAGGTTGTGTCCAGCAATATGCCTCTTCCAGCAAATAGCGGGATACCCTGAGGTGCTGGGTGCAATAGACTGCACGCACATACGCATGAAGGCACCAGCCCGTGAGCCGGGTAGAGTCTACATTAACCGCAAGGGATACCCCTCCATCAACTGCCAGGTCGTGTGTGATGCCCAGGGCATAATAATGAATGTGTGTGCTGGCTGCCCTGGTAGCTACCACGATTCCCACATCTGGCATCTGACGAGCTGTACCAATCATTTGCCAATGGGGACTTCCCACACGGACACCTAGTGGGGGATGCTGGTTATGCACTTGAGCCGTGGCTGATGACACCCATCAGAAATGCACACACACCCAAACAGGAACGCCATAATGAGGCACACGACAAACACGTAATATCATAGAGCGTGTGTTTGGGCTGCTCAAGTCACGGTTCCGTGTCTGGACACGCCTGGTGGAGCTTTGCAGTACACACCAACTACATGTACCCAAATGATCATGATATGTGCTATGCTACATAATATGATCCTGCGGAAACAGCTGCAGCAGGACCAGCACAGGGCTGGGCCAAACATGGCCCCACCATTGCCAAGGCCACCACAGGCAGGGGGTGACTTGGAGGAGGAACAACCTGACCTTGTCCCAGTAGGCAGAAGGAGGCGTGCCCAGTATGCCCTGGCCTTGGCAAAGAGGCACCGCATAGCACATATGCTTGGTCAGTAGGAACACTGGGACCGATACCCACTCTGACTCACTCATACAGTAACAGGGATGCCTAACATGACACAACCTGCTTCCAAATGTACAGGGAGTGTAGTATGTGCATCCGACAGAGGCAGCCCTGCAGCACCACCCGAGGCATGAATGCCATGTGTTAAGTAATGTAATACCATGTATCATATGCACACCTGAGGACCATGACTAACATCCACCCTCACCAATCATAAACCACAAAAACACAAACCCACCTCATAGCTATCACAAGGGATAGGAACCTAGATGTAATGCTACCCAATGGCAAAGGTATAAACAGCAAGATGTGTGCAGTGTAAATGCACACAGTATAGGAATGCACATATCAGTGCTGTAATAGAAAACAGGGTCAAAGCGCACATCAGCACCCTGACACTACCAGGGTCACACCTCATACAGTGATGTACATGTGCAAAAACATGGAACAAGATACAAAATGAGGGTGACTACCAATAAATGGCATGGATAACCACACACCCCTGTTGTTACCACAACAAGAAGCAACATGCATTAGCCATGGTCAAACACCAATGGCTAAAACTGACTACTACTATATAGCTTGCTGCAGACCACTGTCCTAATAGCAGCAACTGCCCCAGGCCTATGTTCACAGGTTCACAGGTTCATACTAGGCTATCTGCCCTAGGGCATTTATAAGCCTAGACCAGAGTTCCGTGGAGTCTGCCGCACCTTCACTCTGACGGATAATCTGCCCATTATATTGCTGTGCCTCTGACAAGCAGTGATACTGAGGTCATCCCTGGGGCATACCTGCAATCTCCCATCCATTGATTAAGATCTCACTTGAACAAAGCCAGTGAGGTACTCAGCCTCACATGTACCAGGATGTTGTTCCACAGCATAGGGACTCTCTGGTTGAAGAATCTGTCCCTCCAGCACATCCTATTAATATCTGTGTTGAGGTTTAAATCTCCTGCCACTGTAGTTCTGATGGATGTAGAGGTCTTGAGGTGAAGCGTGTACATTAACTCAGGTTTGGACATGGCCTTGGATGTCAGGCACAGGTCACCTCTGAGCAGACGGTAAGTCACGGAATCAAGCTGGAATTCCTCCAGTCGGGCAGCATAAGAAATATGTTTGAGACCCTTTCTCCTCCTGTCGAGGAATTTGTGGGCCCATCCAATTGCCATAGGTGTCGGGTCATATACATGCTGAATGGGGCATTGCACTCAATCAATGGTCCGATGAGTGAAGAGTACAGGGGAACAATGACCTCCCTGGATCTAGATGTGAATCCCTGCATGATGAGGTGGGCAATGTAGAAGTTCTACCAAACTACCCTGGCAACATGAGTGTCAAACAAAAGGTTACTCTCAACCTGGGTGCCCAGGTCCCTGATAACCTCCTGTGTGCTTAGAGGATTGCCACCTACATGGGAACTAGTGGTAACCTTGTTCTTCCCAAAGGGTATGGCTATGCATTGTTTAGTGTGTAATGTAAGGCCATGGCTCTGGCACCAGTTATCCGTGTCTATGACACCCTTCTGAAGGATGTCTGTGTCAGATGGGTGTCCAACTATGGTTCCCAGTCTGCAGTCATCTTCAAACTTTGTCAGCCATAATCCTGCTGTGTTTGCTTGTACTTCTGAAAAGTAGATGCTGAGCAATAGTGGGCCCAGGACTGAGCCCTGTGGGACACCACTTGTGACAGTTGTGGAGTGTGACATGGCACCAGCAAGTCTGAACCTGTCTGTTCTGTCACGTAGCCGGTTTGCAACCCATCTTGTGATGTATGGGTTCACATTTAAGCTGGTGATGTTTTCAATGATACCTGAGTGGGGTATTGGTCGAAAGCCTTTGCCAGGTCAAGGTAGGCTGTGTGGACTGCCTTGCCCACGTCAATGGCCTGGGTGAGTGTTTTGAGAAAGTCAACCAAGTTTAAAAGGCATGATCTGCCCTTGACAAAGCCAAACTGGATTGGACCCAATGTCTGCAAGTCCCCTATGTCTTCATTTAGAATTCCCATTATGATCCTCTCCATAGCCTAGCAGAACAGGCTTGTCAAGGGGATGGGATGGTAGTTTCTGGGGTTGGTGGAGGCACCAGCCTTGTGAGGTGGGTCCACCATTGATGTATGCCACTCCTTGGGAACATATCCTGAGGTGAGGCTAAGATTAAACAGCTGCCCTAACTGCGGGTGTAATTACTCATTGAGTTCATGGAGCACACAACCGGGACACCATCAGGTCCCATGGATAAAGTGTTTTCTGCCTTGGATTGAGCAGTTCCCACCCCAGCAGTGGAGATGTTTGGGCGGCTACAATCCTCTCGTGTATACCCCCAGTTGGGGAGGGGAGAAATCTGCACTGAACCTGTCAGCCAGTATGTTGCCAATGTCTGTAGGTGCAGTGATATCAACATCATTCTGAACTAAGTCTGAGCATATCTGGGAGTTTCCACCCAGGTTTCAAACATAGGTAAAAACGGCCTCATGATTGTCCCTGGAGTCCTGAGTGGGTTTACTCTCTAAACATGCCTCGGATGATTGTATGGGGAACCCAGTGTTTTACTCACAATGAGCAGGGGTGTCTTCCCCCATACGGATTACACTCTATCGTGTAGTAGCTCCTTCCTTGTGTTGTACAGCTTGTTTATGGCTAGGGTCCACCAGACTGGATGCTTGCCTGTGGTACAAAGAGTCATTATTATTTTGGATTGCCTGAACCATGCAGTTCTGGAGGTGCTGGTAGAAGGCATTTCTAAGTGATACAGTGGCTTGGGTAATGGTGTCCGCTGGCCTGGGGGCCTTGAAAGAGACCACACCAGTGCTCAGAAATGTGAAGTCGGCATTTGACAAGGTCTTCACCGCTTTTCCCATCTGGGGTGTGGTGGGATGTGGACTCCCACTGAGAGTAGTCCATGATCTGATCTCACCAATGATGGGTATACATCTGGTGTTGAACAGTGTGACCCCATGTTTGTGATGATGTGTTCTAGTATGTTGCCTCCACTTGAGGGATTGGGACCAGTTGTTCCATGGCATTTCAGTGTATGAACTCTTGGAACCTTTGTGTTAGAGTGTTGTGGCATGATTAGTGATCCCAGTCTATATGTGGATAGTTGGAATCACCCAGTAGGATGGTGTTTGGAGATACATTTATCCCCTTCAGTGTTTGCAGGATAGCTGTGTGAGGTACCTGAGTTTGAGCGGGTGGCATGTAACATGCTACAAACTGCAGAGCAGTCTTGCCTACGGTCACTGGCACCTGGATGGTCTCCGATGCATAGTGTGTTGCCACCAACCATGAGGTGAGGGTGTCCTTGATGAATATGGACACCCACCATCCTTCTTGTTGTTGTCGGGATGCTGGTGCCGGAATGCATGAGATGAGGTAACACCCGATAGTGCTGGGGTGCTGTCAGAAACTGTGAACCAGGTTTCAGGCACAGCACAGACATCAATGTGCTACATACTGAGAAGGGCATAGAGTGTGTGCAGCTTGAGGTAGAGACCTTGGGCATTGAGCAGCATCAGCCGTAGTGTCTTTCCTTTACTGTGTTCTAGGGTGGTAGGTGTAGAATCCTATTTCCAGTTGTGATTGTATGGTCCATGCTGTCTGACATCTAGCTAAGGGAGGTCATTCTGGTTTTGCAGTTATCTTTCATCACCAGTAGAAATTACCACAACAGCCCCTGTGGGTGTACCTCATGCACACACATCCAGCACCTGTAAAGTCCACAACAGTACCTCACCAGGAGTATGACAGAGCTGGAACACATGTAATGTGTAGTCTGATTAAACAGAGTGCAGCTCCACACACTGCCATGCTGTCCACCCAGATGCAAGCTGTGCCTGACGTAGAAAGCCATGTCCAAGCTGGAATCAATGCACATGCTGCACCTTGTACAATCTGAATGGCAGGTAGCTATGCACATGAGGGAACTGAACCCCAGCACTGACATATATAGGACAGGCTGTACTGCATTATCCAAAACACAGAAGCCACCCCCACACATGAGTAAACTACCACTACAGGTTGTCCATAAAGACACTGGTTGAGTCCCCTCAACAGGAATCCTAATGAGTGGATGGGAGATGGGAGGTTTACCCTGGGTATCAATGTTATGTCACAGGTAGACAGAGGCACAGTATACTAAACAAGACATATGACATGTCAAACTACGCTACAATGTGTTGATGGACAAACACATTCTCCGACTAGCATTAGGTCAAGATACCTCTTGAACACAGCCAGCAAGGTGCTCTGCCTCAAATGGACCAGGATTGTATTCCACAGCATAGGAGTCTCCGAGTGATAACTCCATCCCTACAACATGTCCAACATACATCCCTGCTAAGGTGTCAGTCACCTGCACTAGTGGTTCAGGTGGATCTTCTGAGTCTGAGGTGGAGCATGTCCATTAATCTCTGTTTGGACATGGCCTCGCATGTCAGGCACATGTCACCTCTAAGCAGACGGTATGTGAGTGAATAGAGTGTGAGTGTCTTCAATCTGGCAGCATATGACAGCTGTTGTGGTTCCTTGATCCTTTAGGTGGGGACAGTCAGGGTGTCTCCAATTGCTGCAGATGTTGGGTGAGATACAGCCAGAATAGGGCATTTGACTTGATCACCGGTCTGATAACTGAAGAGTACAGGGGAACAATGACCCACTAGATCTGGATGTGAATCCCATCCTTATCAGGTGGGCAATGTAGAAGGTCTTCCTAGCCACTTTAGCAATGTGAGTCTGAGAAGAATGGCGACTGTCAACCTGGGTCCCCAGGTCCGTGATAACCTCCTCTGTGCTTAGAGGATTGCCACCAATATGGTAGCTTGGGGTCACCTTGCTTTTCCTGAAGGGTATGTCTACACATGTTGTGCACTCTGACTTCAGGCCATGGCCCTGGCACCAGCTATCAGTTACTGTGAGTCCCTTCTGAAGGATATCTGTGTGTGATGCACTGTCCACTATGGTGCCCAGTGTGCACTCATCTGCTAACATTGTCATCCAAAGTCCTCCCATGTTGGCCTGTTCTCATGGGAAGTACATGACAAACAATGGTGGCCAAGGACTGAGCCCTGTGTGACACCACCTGTGACCAGCCTGGAGTCTAACATAGTGCCAGCAACTCTAACCCTGTGGGTCCCGTCCTTAAGCCAGTTTGCAACCCATCTTGTGACATATGGGTTTACATTTCAGTTGTGAGGGCTTTCCACAATACCTGAGTGGGGTATTGTGTTGAAAGTGTTAGCAAGGCCAAGGTAGGTTGTATGGACTGCCTTTCCCCAACAATGGCCTAAGTGACCAATTTGAAGATGTCAACCCAGTACAAAAGGCATGATCTGCCCCTGACCAAGCTAAAATGGGATGGGTACAATGTCTGCATGTCCCCTATATCTTTGTTTATGAGCTCAATTATGATCCTCTCCATAGATTTGCAGACTACACTTGTTAAGCTTATGGGGCAGCAATTAACAGGGTCTGTAGAGGCACTGCCTTTGTGCAGATGTGCACAACTGACCTTAACCAGCCTGTTGTGCACACTATGGAAATGTAAATCAGTGATAGGACTGAAGCCCAGGATACTGACCGCCACAGTGAAAGTACTGAAACACTACACTAGACAGTGCTACAGTGTTAGGTCAGTATGAACGGATGTTGACAATTGTGTGCAAAGTATCCCATGCAAAACCTGCAGGCACAGTATACTCCCAGTTTTGTTCACACAAAAAGCATTCGGACAGTAACTACACAACATGGCACAGAACACACAACCATAAACCGGAGGTATTTGTTGAAGGTCACACTCATCCACAAATGTGATGGGCTGCAGAGTTCAACATATGTAAAGCCCACACTGGGCATGCTCACACACAGATAAATGAGACATCTTTCACACAACATGCCACAGGAAGGCTGAACTGGGCATGCTCACACACTTGGTCCAAATGTTACCCCTAGCAAATGTGAAAACACACCAGAGGATGGTCCCCCTTTCTAGACACTGATCATGTAAGCACCCTATAAGTATATTGGAGACAAGGATTCTCTCAGTAATCCGAATAGCGCGCCGTGCTAATGCGTCTGTCTCTAGTGTCATAACATAGTTAGGTAGGGGTTTGAATCCAGCAGGTGGCAAGTGTGTGTGAAGGGGGGTAAGTGTGTATGAAAGAAACATCCCTTTTGGCAACTGGGAAAACACACCACAGGATGATCATTCCACTTTCTAGACTCTGATGATGTCAGCACCCTATAAGTATATTGGAGGAAAGGATTCTCTCAGTAATCCGAATAGCGCCGTGCTAACGCGCCCATCTCTAGTGTCATAACATAGTTAAGTAGGGGTTTGAATCCAGCAGGTGGCAAGTGTGTGTGAAGGGGGTAAGTGTGTATGAAAGAAACATCCCTTTTGGCAACTGGGAAAACACACCACAGGATGATCATTCCACTTTCTAAACTCTGATGATGTCAGCACCCTATAGTATATCAGGGAAAGGACTTTCCCCAGTAATGCGAATAGCGCTGTGCTAATGCGTCCGCCTCTAGTGTCTTAACATAGTTAGGTAGGGGTTTGAATCCGCAGATGACAAGTGTGTGTGAAGGGGGTAAGTGTGTGGTATGAAAGAAACATCCCTTTGGCAACTGGGAAAACACACCACAGGATGATCATTCCACTTTCTAAACTCTGATGATGTCAGCACCCTACAAGTATATCAGGGAAAGGACATTCCCAGTAATGCGAATAGCGCTGTGCTAATGCGTCCGCCTCTAGTGTCATAACATAGTTAGGTAGGGGTTTGAATCCAGCAGGTGGCAAGTGTGTGTGAAGGGGGTAAGTGTGTATGAAAAACATCCCTTTTGGCAACTGGGAAAACACACCACAGGATGATCATTCCACTTTCTAAACTCTGATGATGTCAGCACCCTACAAGTATATCAGGGAAAGGACATTCCCAGTAATGCGAATAGCGTGCTGTGCTAATGCGTCCGCCTCTAGTGTGATAAGATAGTGAGGTAGGGGTTTGAATCCAGCAGGTGGCAAGGGTGTGTGAAGGGGGGTAAGTGTGTATGAAAAACATCCCTTTTGTCAACTGGGAAAACACACCACAGGATGATCATTCCACTTTCTAAACTCTGATGATGTCAGCACCCTACAAGTATATCAGGGAGAGGACATTCCCAGTAATGCGAATAGCGCACTGTGCTAATGCATCCGCCTCTAGTGTCATAACATAGTTAGGTAGGGGTTTGAATCCAGCAGGTGGCAAGTGTGTGTGAAGGGGGTAAGTATGTATGAAAGAAACATCCCTTTTGGTAACTGGGAAAACACACTACAGGATGCACATACCCATTTCTAAACGATATCACAATTATGTATGGCTTTTGATTACAGACATGCCATGTGTGTTGTGCACACACAGAATGCCCATGTGTGTGGGTTGTCCCTCACAATAATGCATGACATTGATTACACCGGTTATGGCAATGAACACATGATGTATGTGTGTGCCAAATACACATATGTACCTGAGACTTTCAATATTTACCATGTGTGATGCCTGCCACATGTGAATACATGGTATATGCACAGGGTAACATTATGACCGTGGTCTTCTGTGCAGATGCTGCATATGGGATGTGTATATACAGTGTGAGATGTAGATGCTATCAGCCTAGTAGTGAGGGATGCACACCTGGTCTGGGGCATAAAGTCTACATGTTGTTAATGTACAGGAGCTGCATGTTCTCACCTTTGTGGGAGTGGTAAGACAGTATTCCATAGCAATGCAGTGACTGCATGCTAAGAACCATTCAGCTATGGTGTTGTAGATACACTTATTCATTAGCATTCAGTAATTTGTCGGAATCCCTGGTGAGGGTCTGATGCCAACCAAGGTCAGGGTCTACCAGCCTGTGTCACTTGCTCAGTGATCCCTTCCATGTTCCCTATCACGTATCCCAGTGAGCGACATGCCACATCAGTTGTGGTGGCATGGACAATGACTGAGTCATATGTGTCCATGCATCAGACTCACTTGTATGTTGCTGTTACAGTTTGGCCATGTGTTTCCATCTCATACATGTGGTGAACATCAATGGGTAGGGATAGGGTTGACTGTGTACATGTGGCAGCTGTGACATTACTACATGACACACATATTCCACAACTGTGCCATAGAGGTGACTGACAACTGACCTTGCACATGCTACCGAGTATTGAGATTACATTGGTGATTGACAGCACATAGGGCCAATGGTGAAAAAGAGACATAGGTCCATAGGTTCGTACAGGATATCTGCCCAGGGCATGTATCCACCTAGCCAGAATGTGCGTGCCTTTCAACATGCATTGTGAATGTGTCTTGCTATGCCCTTTTCCAAGGTTAGTATACTGTGCCTCTTTCTCACAGTGACACATAAGTGATACCCAGCGTAACCCTACAATGTCACATCCAGTCATTACTATCGCTCTTGAAGATAGTCACTGAGTCAGTCCACCTAACCTCTATTGGGATAATAATCAGGAATGAAGGGTGCCTCTGAGTTGTGAATGTGCCCTCCACCATGTCCTATGTATATCACTCCTGAAGTTCAAGTATTTCCAGTGTGTATCCTGGTGGGATCTGGATATTCTGGGATGCAGCATGGCCATTACATGAGGGTATGACCTGGCCTTCTATGTCAGGCACAGATTGCCTATGAAGAGGCAGTATGTCACTGAGTACAGCTGCTGCTACTTTAACCAGTCAGTATGTGGCATCTGTTTGAGCACTTTGATCCCCTTGTCGAGGTAGATATGTGTTAGCCCCAGTTGCTGCAGGTGTCTGGTAAGGTGCATGCCGACAGGTTCATCATAGTCAATTATGGGCATGATGAGGGATGAGTAAAGGGGCACAATGTCCTCCCCTGGCCTACATGTGGATCCCATGATGATGTGGCCCATATCACATGCTTACCTAACCACTTTGTCCATGTTGTTGTCAAATGGTAGAATGCTATCAACCTGTGTACCCGAAGGTCCATAATTCCTTGGTCTGCACTTACTGGATTAAGACATATGTGGTACATTGTGGTCATTTAGTGTTTGACAAAGGGGATGACTAGACTCTTTCTGTCATTCACGTTGAGGCCATGGCTGTGGCACAAGTCATGTGTTTGCAAGAGTCCCTTTGGAGGATGCGTGTGTTAGCTGTTGAGTTGATTATGGTGTTGAGTCTGCAGTCACCTGTGACTTGCTGAGCCACAGTACTTCCATGTTGGCCTGTACCTATGACAAATATATAATGAACATGACAGCCCCTAGGGCTTTGCCTTGTGGGACACCACTTGTACCAGGTTGGAGGCTGACATGGCTCCAGCAATTCTACCATGTGTGTTCTGCCCTTGAGCCACTGTGCAATACCCATAGTGACATAGGGGTTAATATGTACACTGGTGAGCTTCCCTAGAATGCACAAGTGGGGTATTGTAGCCAAGGCTTATGCAAGGTCCAGGTAGGCTGTGTGGACCTCCTACCCCTTGACAGTGGCCTTGGTGACTGTTTCAAACAAAGCAAACAGGTTTGATAGGCAGGATTTGCCATTGACAAAGCCAAACTGTGTATGGTGACATGTCTGTAGGTCCACAATATCTAGATATGTGAGGTTCTTGATGATTCTTGCCATAGCTTTGCAGACAAAGCTAGTCAGACATATGGGGCAGTAGTGTCCAGGATCCGTGACGGCACCACCTGCATGTTGAGGGACCACTGTTGCTGTATGCCACTCTCTGGCCACATATCATGTATTAAGGCTGGGATTGAACAGTGGTGTTATGTCTGGGTGTAGCTCTTCTTGTGGTTCATGTAGGACACAGCCTGGGACACTGTCTGGTCCCATTGATGCAGTGTTTACTGCTTTGGGAAGGGCATCTCTTACCTGAGCATCTGTGATGTCAGGGGGGGAAGCACTGTGATGCGAGACATATGTTCCCTTTTGGTGTGGTGGGTTGAGAAGGCAGCATTGAACCTGTCCACTAGGATGATGGCAATGTCTGTGTGTTTTATATTTTGTGTGACATATTGTATTACCTCTGAGCATATCTGGGTAGTACCACCCAGGTTACTAACATAACTACAGGCAGCCTTGTGATTATCCTCAGTGGCTTGTGGAATCCTCTCTCAAAGATGGCCTTAGACAATCATATGGGTGCCTGTAGTTGTCTTCCAATACTCCTCAGTGGTGCCTTCACATTTTGGGAGGTTGTTGTATCATGTAGTGGCGCCATCCTTCTATTGTATAGTGTGTTTATGGCTGGTGTCCGCGCCCAGGACATCTGCCTTTGGAGAATTGGGTCATGCTCATATGTGGCTTCATGATCCATGCATTCCTGAATGTGTCCACAGAATGCCTCTATACAGGTATCTGCAGTCTGGTCCATATTTTCAACAGGCCTAGGGCCTTTGAAGGTTTCCACATCATTTATGAGGGGTGTGCAGTTGCTTGACATGAGCTGTTGACAGACGTGCCGCCTCCAGACAGAGCAAGGGAGGGTCACAGTCAGCTACCTGTTGGGACGCACTCCCTGGACCACATGGAAAGAGACACAGAGGAGCTCTTACAGCACCCTCTCAAACTCAGGTCTCCCACACAGCCTTCATGCTGACACAGGAGAGTTTAGATTACTCTGCAGACACCATCATACTGGGTGATGCCAGCTACCCGAACAGACTGTGTACATTACACAGGCCACAATACCCAAGCTCTAAGATTCCCATTGATCAGACATTCTTTGGCTATGGAACAGGTAACCAACCTTCCCACAAGAGGGGCAGATATACTACAGCTGATCTTTACAAACATGAGTAAAAACTAATCACCACTGGGAGTATATCCCTCATTGTTGCAATCAAACCATATACTAATCACACTGGTGTTCTGGATCCCCACATATGCAAACCTCCAACACATCGATGTGTGTGTGTGGAAAATGTCCCTATTAGCAACCGTGACAGTATCGCACAGGATGCAGATCCCCTTTGAAATAGTGATGATGTCAGGACTGTATAACTATATCACCTGTAGTAAAGTCCTCCAGTAATTTGCATAGCGTGCTCTGCTAATGTGTCTTTCTTCAGTGTCATAACGTAGTTAGGTGGGGTTTTGAATCCTGCAAAGGGAATGTATGAGTGTGGTTTATGTGTGTGCACTATGCTGGGAGGGTTAACTGCCTTTGCCAACTGGGAGAACACACTACAGGGTGCACATCCCTCCTCCTACACACAGATGATGTCAGCACCCTCTAAGTACAGCATTAGTAAAGGTTTCTCCAACTACTGCAAATAGCACACTCTGCTAATGTGTCTGTTTCTACTGTCATTGCACAGTTAGGTGTGGGTTTGAACCTTGCAAATGGAAAGTATGTGTTTTACTGTTGGTGGGGTTAGTGTGTGTGCACAATGATGGGGTGGGATGTGGCTTTTGCCACATGGGGCTATGCACTGCAGGGTGGTCATTACCCTTAACAAGCAGTGATGTTGATAGCACCCTATACAAACAAAACTACAAAACAGAAGGTGTTGGTACTGATAACACATGTAAGGTAACACTTGTTCAAGTAATGTCCACAAAACGGAGTAGGATAATAAAACATTTCTTTTATTCTATACAGACAACATGACTACAGACAACTAAGTGCCAGTACTCAGTATAGTGTTACATGCTACTTGAACATGCACATGTACCCGAATATACCTAGATAGTGTTCTGAAGCCTGAATGTGGCAAGTGTGTGGATGTGGGATGTGTCTGTGTGTGCATTTCCGTATGGGAAGCATGTTTGCTGTGGCAATCAGGGTACTACAGTACCTGATGCACATTACATCTTCCAACTGATGAGGTTGCCTGCACCCTGTGAGTACAGGTAGAGAAGGGGATGCCAGTAGTAAACAACATAGTGCACTTCTGAAATGTGTACCTGTCATGTATCAACAGCTACTCATGTAGGGTGATAAATAATGGGAATGGCAGGTGAGCGTGTGCATGTGTGTGGGTAGCAGGGTGTGTATAAATGCATGTGTGACAGAACAGATACATGTAGCTGAATCTACATAACAGCACAAGATGCACATTGCCATAGTCAATGTTAGCATGTGATGGTGTGCAGCAGGTACACTTTGTTAAGTAGTATGGGTGCAGATAACAATTGAGGACATTCATACAGTTACTGCAGCAGGACTGATGGGATATACACACATTTATACTGCAACACACAACAGTTACCAACATGTTACTACTTATACACATCTATAGTAGTCACCCTGTGCATCAGCAACGTGTTTACCTTTACCTGCACCGATGTTGTAGTATGCAGGAGGTGGCACAGTGTCATCATATGCACAGGGTGTGGGTTAGATATGCCCAAGCCGCCACTGGTAACACCAATTGACATGTGTGTGTATGTGTGTTTGTGAGGGGCAGCAGTACAGGGTAGATTCACATGACGGAAGGCATCTGTTGTCTGCAGTGTTAAGATGCTTCACATTCACCAAATTCACAGATATTGCCAACAATTTTGCAGACAGTTTAGGTGCAGGTACCCCCCCCCCCATTGTCCTACACACGTGTTATTAGTTATCCCAGATGACTGTAACCTCCCTATCCTCTCACATGTCCAGGTGAGAGCCACCCTCATCATTGCAGAACACATATCATCACTGTTACGGAATGGTATCCCTGGATGTGTGCTACATTCACCCCTGGAGGACATAGCACCACATGACAGACTGATATTAATCCATGGCCATACTACAGGATATGTACCTGAACAGTGCCATACATACACAGTGGTCCCACACCAATGAGGAGGAACCTCTACTGACCCTGGGAACTACTGCATCATATGCACAACTGGCCTTGTGTTCTAAGCTATGGAAGTGTTAGTTATGGCCCACATGTACAACAATATTACATATGTTTATATTTCATGACTATCTACACACAACCTATCTCATGGACATACCTATTGATAGTGAACTGTGATACATTTGAGGTGTCACAGTATACACAGGATTAACCTGCTACTTTGCATTACCTGTGTTTGTGGCAGCTTTTGGTGAGTCAGTCGTGCTGCTTGTATTTTGCTGCTGTTGCTGCTGCTGCTGCTGTTTTGCTGCTGGCTGTCAGTATATTTTGTTTTCTCTCTCTGTCTGTCTCTCTCTCTTTCTCATTCGGTTAGTGCAATGACTGTATTGCATGAGTGGAGTGTGGGTACTGAATACTTTTGTAGGTATCTGCATAGATCCATGTGATGGCCTCTGCACCAATTGTAAGGCAGCATTTGCTAATTGCAAGCAGCTGGGTGTGTACTAATTGCATGTCTCACTGTGATTTCAGGACACTGCTATAAAAGGGTATGTGAGATAGGCGTTGCCCTTTCAGATTGTAGGGCGTGGACCATGCTGGTATGCTGTTGACAGTGTTCTGTGAGTGTGAAGGTTAGTACATCTCCCATGCTTCATGCTGTGTTGTAGATTCAGGTTGCTGCATTTATCTTGCCTGTTCCCTGTAGTGAGTGTGTATGCATACTGACACCTACAACTATATGTCATATGTATTGCTGCTATATATATATATATATATATATCTGTGTACATATACATACTTTCATATATGTACATTAGCTGACATTATTGGGTACAAGCTAACAATTAGCAGGGCTGTTTCCATTAACACTACTCTAGTATGGGAATCCAGTAATTGGGACTATAAAAGTCTGCCTGACATGCTTTGGGTAGTAGACATACTATATTGCCTTTATCTTCATTCCTACTATTACATGTTCCACTTATTTAGCACTATATTCCTGTATGAGAGTCATGGCTTAGTGGTAGGTCATACAGACTAGTGTTACAATGGTCTTGTGGTAGGGCCTACTAGTATGCTCATATTCTGCTTTTGAGTTGAGTATAGGGCCTATCAATCACAGTGCTAGAGGCACCTTTAAGCAGTTAAAGGGCTTAGTAGGTCTCACAGGAGCCAGGCTGTGTTGCAGATTCTGGTTGCTGCATATATCTTCACTGTTTCCTGTAGTGAGTGTGTATGGCTACTGAGACCTACGATTATATTTCATATGTATTAATATATATTTATATATATGTATGTGTTGATATACATACCTTCACATATGTACATTACCTTACATTATTATGTACAAGCTAACAGGTAGCAGTGCTGTTTCTGCTCACACTGAACTAGTATGGGAATCCAGTAATTTGGCCATTAAAACTCTACCAAACATGCTTTGGATAGTACATCTCCTATATTACCTTTATACTGATTCCTACTATTACATGTTATATTTATTTTAGCAGTGTGTTCTTGTAAAGCAGGCATGGCTTAGTGGTAGGTCATACGGACTAATGTTACCAAGGTCCTGGGTTCGAGACTGACAGTGGGAATTTATTTTTCTTAGCAAACTTTCGAACTGAGTACAGGACCTGTCAATCAAAGTGCCATAAAGGCACTTTTAAGCACTTTAAACCAGGTCTGCGCTGCTTGCTGAGCTCACGATGCGACTGGCGGTGAGCTCCGCTAACACAAAGACACCCGCTTATTTTCTTTGAAAGAAACGAAAAAGGGGTGACAGGAAAGTGGTGAAAAGGGGTCACAAAGAGGGTAAGACAGTAGGCAGAGAGGCATGTGATTTGCAGGAAGGCTGTAGGTAAGGCCCATAGATGCCCATGTCTTTGCAGCAACAGCTGTATATTTCTATGTATTTTGGTGAGACATTTGAAACCTTCCACCTCTGAGAGAGGTGTCAGGACAACATTAATATTTGTTGTACAGCCAATTGTAATTAACAGTTTAGATGTCCAGCGGACATGTCTGCGACATGGACAGCTATGTATGGGGCGAATTTTTTGTGGGACAGAGTGCCCTTTTTTTTTTTTTTACAGGTGAGAGTGGTATGACAGGTGAAGGAAGTCGGTAAAGCTGGGGAGGTAGGTTGGGTAGGTTAACAGACAAGACAGACAAGACGATACAGGGACGGTGTATGACACACGTGGGGGTTACACAATTGACGGGACGGAGGTTGGGATATCCGAGATGCACGAGCCCACAGATGGCAACAGTGGAACTGATATCCCCACCCATAGGCAGTTGCCACTGTTCCTTCACAGCCCAGGACGGGCTGTGCTGGGGCTGTGGCGGGCAACGGCCGGGCCGTTAGCTGTGCCACACGAGCCTCGAGCTGGCGTAGGGGTCCAAGAACAGTGTCTTGGATCTCCCACGCACCACAGACCGGACACCGCTGAGGGTGAGTGGACGAACCCTCCGCCACACTTGCAGAGGGGGACGGGCCCCATCCCCTGCAGCGCTTCCACCCGAAGGTGGCACAGGGCCACCGGAGGGGGTCCGCCTGGGCACTAGTGCCAGGTGCAGTCACCAGCTGAGGTGGGAGAGGTGGGTCCGCTGGGACCTGCCTTCCCAAGCGCTCTAGGTTTGTGAGTAGTTATGTTAGTTTGGGTTAGTGGCATTTTATTCCATTCAGATTAGTTGTAACAGCATGCATTGGTATTCCCATCAAACAAACACCCAGATATGGACACCATTGAACAAGGGGCATATCAATATCACATGCATTATTTGAACAGCAAAACACAGTCAAACGACATGCAGGGTTGATTAATGGCAACAGGCCATCGATTTGCAGGTATGAACAGGGCACATGCACGAACAGACATGCATATATGTTTGAACGGACAAATGTCCATGATTAATGAAATGTTCACATACCATTATTTAGTGGATGTTGTTATATGGAATTACAGGGTTGGGTGGGGATAGAAAGTGATGACACATTCATATGTTAAACATTAATTCACATTTATCATAGATACACAATTAAGTTGAGGCTGATGTTTCAAAATAATCTTTATTTGACTGTCATGCTACACCTGTTACACATACATCACTATCCTACTTATTTTGAATTTGATCAGATACATCATCCTGCTACACTTTGATGACAGGACAGGGGACAACTATGGCTGTTTAGTCTGTCAGATAATCATTCATTCTATCTGCAAATTGTTTACTGTTATCACCATATACAGATTTTGAGCTAGACATTCAGATTCAGACACACTGAAATCAGTTTGGGATGTTAATTTGTACTTCCCACATGCATTTAGTTCTGTAAAACACACTGAGGCTTATATATTCAGGGTTATTACTACTTTATTTATTCATACATGAGCATTTCTGTCACTCTCATACATTCTGCAACTTCACAGTTCAGGTTGGTACTTCTAGGCTTTGTTCACATATTAGACCTGTGGTGATTCAAACACTTTCCAACAGCCTCACTTCTGTCATGATTCAGCATTTCAACAGGGATATATCTCACATGTGACTACCTCAGATTCTGAAGCTGTACTCTTGAGACTATACTGCAGGTTACAGTATATTTAATTAATGATGGGACATCTGTATTACAGCACTGTTTAATTCTATCAATTATATTTCCAGTTACACTTGCATACTGATGAACTTGTTGCAGCCATACCTGCAGACTCTCAATTCCTGCTTGCACATTATATTACTTTTAATCAATACACTGCACTGTTCTGATACATGGTACATAATAATATTTATTTACAAGTACTGGGTGGGGTTACTAACCTGCATGGTGGCGCAGCCGCACCAGCCTTCTGGCGTGCATCTCGACATTCGCAGAGCGGACACCTGCAGCTGTAATACAAAGGGAATAATATTGGACTACACATCTCCATGGTATCAGCTGGTTGAAATCCTTACATACATGGGTAAAATGTGACTTACTCAGTAGTGGGGCGTTGGGCATTTGCCGGGCCTCCTGGATCCAACGGTTCAATTGGTCCTGCTTGCGCCTCTTCAGGTCCGCATGGTGGTGACGGACCTGCTCACCAGTGCGTGGAATGCCAGTAGCACTGGTCAGCTCACGAGCCAACTGGTCCCACGCCTCAGCCCTATATACTCCCCATGAGACCTGGCCCTGCATGAGTTGGGCCTCGTGATTATGGACAAGGAGCCAGACCATGTATCTGGACTCCTCAACGCCCCAACGCTGTGCTCGAAAGCAACGCCCCTCACCTACTCTACTCATGCTGACTGCAAGTCTGTTCTACAATCAGTTATGCTGTGTATTCCCGCCTATGGGGCTTATATATGCCGCTTTTCCCACATTTCTCTGATTGGCCGCTTTGGAATTGTATCTACTTCACTGAAAATGCTTTCTCATGCTCCATTCTGGGTTTTATCCCATATATATGCTATTTCTGCTTTTCTAGGTATTGCTGTCATGGCTTGGTGGTTTAGTTCCTTGACTCTAGTGCATGGTATCCTGTGTTCGAATCTGGCAACTGCTTTTTGCTTTTCCTGACAGAAATGAGTTGAAGACCTGTCAATCAAACATGCCAAAAGCACTTTTAAGCACTTTAAACCTGTTCTGGGCTCGCTTATGCGGAGGTAACGCATGCGCACTGGCAGTTAGCTTGTGGGAGCGGCGCAAACGGTGTGCGCTGGGATAAATCTTAATTGGCTAGTGACACACATGTTCAGCTAATTGCACACAGTTTCAGCCTGTTTACCCGCTGCTTGGCAACGGGCACGCAGTTTGCAGCTTTTTAAACACTACTCAGCTACGGGCACTCTGTCTCACGGCAGCTTAGCTATCAGTACATTTCTGACTATTTTTATTCTTATGTTACTTCAAAATATATGCTCTATTTCATTCCATTTTACAAAAGGGAATACATTTACATTTGTACAATACTGTCTGGGGCTTTTAGTGCTTATTTACAAAAATAAAAAAGGTTGTTGTAGGGGCTCGAACCCTGCCTGCCTACTCATAGGGCGGTACTCTACCACTAAGCTATTATTTCTTGGCTTACTTTGCATATTTAGTTCTTATATCCTTTTCCACTGACTGCTAACTGTGATTGCGCTTAGTAGCACACCCGCACACAGTAGCAAACATTTACGGGTTTAACAAAAAAAAAAGGTTTTCATTTACTTTTATGACATCTCTTCACTTTATACACTGATGGCCAGTCGGGGCATGTGTTGTATAGTGTGTTTATTCACATTTTCATGGCCTTTCTCGTGGCTGTTTACTTTCAGCCATTCTAGTTTTCCGGGCGTGTCCACTTGCAGAGCTTAGCCTACAGACACGCTTCTACTCTCTTACACGGACCGTGTAAGAGTTACTAGTGTGATTCAGCATGCCTCATGCACCTCATGCATATGCATGACATGCTGACATCACACAGTTTAACTGCAGCCTCCGTGTAAGAGTTATAACTCTTACACGGAGGCTTCCTGAATCTGGCCCATGATCTACTTTTGTCAATGCATGCTTATCCTAGTCAAGAAGTAGATCACCTATATCTTTATGAACCATTTCCATAGGGATTCTTTTCATGACTTTCTAGAGCTGCTTGTGAAATTAATTGGCCTGAAGTTATCAGGATCCATGGTGACCCCTTAATTGTGTATGGGGACAGCTGCTGCCTTGTTCCAGAATTTTGGCACATATATCATCTTGTGAGCTTATTTATGAGTATTGCCATGGGCTCAACAACACTGTCCTTGAATCTGTGCAGAAACAGACACACAGACACACACCTACATATATATTTTTATATATATCTATATACAGAGATATATTTGTATGTTTAGCTATATATATATATATATATATATATATATATATATATATATATATATATATATATATATATATAGACATAACTAGATATATTTGTCTATATAGATATCTGTATATATACACACACACACACATATATATATATATATTTATGTATATATATATATATATATATATATATATATATATATATATATGTGTGTGTGTGTGTGTGTGTGTGTAGATATTTACATACACACACACCCACACACACATACATATCTGAATACATAAGCAATATTGTCTGGACTTGTGGAACTTGATTTTATTTTATTTTGTTGAGTATTTTTATGACCATGTGTTTGGTTATTTGAGATTCTTTGTTTCTTATCTGGATGTGCTATTCCTGTGCATCTCTCTGGTTTTTGAAATGTGCATGGCAATCAAATTTATATAAGATTGTTATAACTTACGAGAAAGAATTAAATGATAAATTTTGGAATTTCATATTTCAGAATGATGAAATTCACAAACATCAACCACAAACTGTAAAATACACAGTAAAAAGTGGCAGGACCCAGAAACGGCAACTAGTTCAACTTTATTCACTAAAACAACCACAATTAGCGCTTTTGTCTGCAATAAACAAATTTCAATAAAGTTTGTTTATTACAGACGATAGAGCTAATCTTGGTTGTTTTAGTGAATAAAGTTGGACTAGTTGCCGTTTCTGGGCCCTGCCACTTTTTATTGTGGATTTTATATTTCAGAATGATAGCAATCATATGTTAGAAAGTAATGCATTCCTAAAGTTATAATCTGTTGAAAAGATGTTGACTGGCCATTACTGGATGATTTTCACTTTGAAATGTTTGCATAGAACAGTGTATACCACTGACAAAATGGCAAAACTAAAGAATACTAGACAGTGTGCTGGAGATGTAAAACATAAATTATGGCTGATTGGGAGCATATGAGTGTGTTTTAAGGAATATTGGGAGAAGATAAATTACATTTAAAATTCCTCATGCTCAGATAATTTTTCAGTTACCAAAGACTTGGTTTTGTTTAATGCTCCTATCTGTAATGGAATGAAAGTAGATCATCAACATCTCGTATGGACCATTTTGGATATTGCAAGGAAGATTGTTACAAGGGATTAGAAAACAAGTTCAGTTTTCAAGATTTCTATAGTTATAACTGAAAAGATAAATTCCAGAGAACAGAGATCATATTTAAAGAAAACTGACTTAAATATATGGACTAAAGTACAACGTTTAATAGAGAAACTGGACACACTAGATAATAGTTCATTGACAATAGCGATGAGCTGACAATTACCAACATCCCAAAATCTCAAAAATGGAGTTTTACTGTATATGTTCATATTTATTGCAGGCATCTGGTGTAAATAGTTTATATAGCTGTTTGACAGTCCAGCTTGCTTTGCTAAGGATGGCCTGCACCTCTCATTTCAGTGTTTCTGCATAGTGGCTAAAGCCTTTGCTTATTCGCTTTTTAAGCAGAGTCCAGTTTATGGATATTCCAACATTACTAACACAACAATCCTGAAATCTGGTCACATTACATTAAGGTGGCTCTCCTTAATGCCAGATACACTGCCTGACTTTGAGGCACTCCTGCATTTAGAAAACATCCATGTCTGTGTAGTTATTGAAATTGATTTAAATGTAAAGAGAGCACTTCCTTTGAACCAGAGTTTTGCACTTTTTCATGCCTTAAGGCCATATGTCAACTGTTGTGGAGTCTTCATATTTCTCAGTGAACATATTTCCTCCTGGAAGATCCCTAGGAACTCACAAATTAACTCACCAAACTACAGGTTCCTCTTGGAAGGATTAATTATCAGTTAATAGTTTGTTACAGAATACCTTCTTTGTTCTATGATGATCATGTACAATTCATCAGTGTTTAAAATGATTCCCGTAATAGCAAAAACTCCCTTATTTTGGGTGACTTACTTTAACTACCTTTCATTAATCTGGAATACCTATATCTACAGTCTAGGATATGCCCATACAGTACTAACTTAATAAACAAAAATTCCCCTGAGCAGCTAGTAAATAAACGTACAAGAGGGCACAGCATTCCTGACATGATTCTTAAATTATGGCTGCCTCTTGCACTACACATTTGGTGTCCTCTTCTGCAGTGAAGGCTGTCCATAAACTTGTGACCCTCTCCTTTAAATTCTGAAAAGCTCCTACAGCAAACCCCACCAAATGTAAGGACTGCAAACATCAGCCTCAACATACTATGAGATGAAATGCAGACAACTCAGTGGTGCATCTGTAGCATTGTCACCTCACAGCAATTCTCTGTTCGATTCTCTGCTGGGGTGCCTTCTGTGCTGAGTCTGCATGTCCTCCCTGCATTCGTGTGGGTTTCCTCTGTGTACTCTGGTTTCCTCCCACATTTCAAAAACATGTATCTGGAGAAATTCTCCCTGGCCCTTTGCTGAAAATGGCTTCGTTCCAAATTAACATTAACTGCACTAGGTAGAAGGAATTTTCTGACTACTGTTATCATATGATCAAAAGAAAGGTATTTATCAACCCATGTTTCATGGTCTCTAAATACATTTTCATTTTACAGAGAGTACTGTATGTTGAGGGGAGTGTCTACCAATTGTGACGATATTGCACTTTTTTGCATTTAATTTCGGCATCATGCATTAATCTGGAAAGAAATAATATGGCATGCTTTAGTGATTTAACTCTTGGAGGAAACACTCTGGAGTTAAAAATTGAACTACATTCATGATCTTGTGTAAAAGTCAAATCCTTTCATCTGTCAGAGGGCTGGGACTGGAACTTTTCAGTTTCTTAAAATGTGGCACAGTTGAAAGACAGTGAAGGAAAGTCTGCCTTGCTACTGGTATTACAAAGTTATGTAACAGGGCTAATTTACAAAGAGGTATAGAAGGGATGTGAAGAGATTTGGCAAGATTGAAGAAATGGTCTAAGCCATGGTTGCTTAGAATCATGTAAAAATCACAATAATGAATCTTTACGGCAAAAACTCAGGTTAGGAGTATACAGAAGGAATTAAAACGGTAGGCATAAAAGCACCACTCAGGGTTAATGCATTCAGGACCAAGGTGTGTGATCAGATTAACAAATTCATGCTCATGTAATATCACCTGAAGTCAACTGCAAAGATGGCCAAATGCAATGTACACACTGACTGGCAATCCATTATATTGTTCATAATATAGTATACCTTGCAAGTGATAACGTACTTGAAACAGTTTGCTGACTTTAGTGACTTTTTCAGATCTTTGTTTTGATGGCACTTCAAGACCATTTTAGACCTGGTCTGCCCTTTATCGTTTTCTAGGAGTGGGGATGATATTCTTTCTTTAAAAAATATTTTTGTGTGGCCTGGCCTGCACCGGAAGTTTGAAAGATGTCTGTAACTAGCAATGGGAAAAGACCTCCTGCTCCTTCTTAAATTCTGAAATTTCATCCTTTACTTCCTTTACGAAGAGCTGAGGGTCAACAAAATGTGAATTCATTATCCTGTATATGTTGGTGAAGAACTGTGGACCCGGTCTCTCCATCAGTGATATCCTAGAGAGAATGTGGATCCTGCTAACAGATTTTTTGCATGTCATGCATGTTGGGCAAGGGTTTAGATCTGATATGACTATAGTAGCCATCTCAAGGGTCTGGTTGTCCTCCTGGAGTTTGTCTAATATCGAGCCAGTTGCATCTGATTACTTGTGGCTTAAAAGCCCAAAGAGGCAGAGGGAAATATCTTTGTGCGTCACTAATCTAGACACCAGAATTCTTTGTCCAGTGGACTTCACTAAGGGATTGGCATCTGTCTGATATTTGTGTCCTGCTATGGGTACTGATAATGAGATGACCAGGTAGTATCTACCTAAGGTATATTCTTGGGGTATCCAGTAGTTTCTATCCACCCAGAAGGTGGTTGTTTGTATCTTATTTGGAATCATCCATGATAAATTCATTGCTGGTTTGACACTAAGTGGTGAAGTTACCCAAGGAAGGGGCTCAGAAAAAGTCTGATATTGGACCATATGGACCTTTGATATGTGCACCACCAAGCTGATTGTCATTATTTGTCCAAAATAACTTTTTTCTTAAACAGAGTACTAAGGCAGACATCTCTGAATGGATTTCAGGTAGAATTATTTCATTCATTGTTTCTATGCAAGCTAGGACAGAAAATATAATTGTGTTCTGTGAAATTATTCCTCAAAGTCTGGCTCTTCAGTTGAGGATTATGGAATCATCCTTGGCCTCATGTGTATTTTTATAGCAAAGATAACCAGATGGGTAATGTAAAGGATGATGACACTTCATATGTGATCTGATATTGTACTTCACACACATTCTTCCTCTTCTTCTGCTCGTGTCTTTGATAGTTGCATGTGAAGATGGAGAGGGCTGGAGACCCTTAGGCTCCTTGTGAGGTCTTCAATGGGTCTTTGATTGCACTGTCACATATCCTGACTACTACAGAACTGATGTGACTAACTGACTAAAGTATTCTGTTCTGTCTGGTTCCTTCTGAAAATGCTGACAAATTTTGCTGGGCTTCAGTGCTAGATTATGTTTCCAACACCGTTTGTGGTGAAGATGTTAGCAAAATAGTGCTTGACAACTCAGCCAAACATGTTAAACACTGCACTGATGAGTATGATGGTGTTCTAACAAATTCCATTTATGGGTTTCACCCACACTTATGGAACAAGAGTTACCTTGTTATCTCAGGTATCAAAACACACAGAGTGACCAAAGATCAAAGTGGTCACGTTGTCAGTGTCTGCAGGAATACCTTGTTGGAAACCTTAGTCAAGGATGAAACTGTATTCAGAACCACCACATAACAGTAAATGCCTCCTGAATGTTGCATGTAGTGTGACTATAGAAGGGAAGACCATTCCTTAGCATGATAAATAAACTGCCTAGCTGACAGGCTATTTTGGTCCAAAATAGAACAGAAATGGATTTGAGTAATCACCTAACCAGTGAAAGAGAATGCCTCCTCTGCTTCTTTTTTGTGAGTGGAGTATGAAGATAAAGAACAGGTAAGAGGGGAGGGAAAGAGAAATAAAATAGACAAGTTTATCTAGCCATGGAGATATTAACCATCGTTTGCCACAGATTAAATTTTCATATTTCCATACATGAGTGAGTTAAAGGTGTAAATCATTTGGCAGTTCATCTCAAATAAAATTCTTGGAGACAGTCTTGTTATAGCAAGCAATGTTTTATTTTGTGGACAGCATAGCAACACCTTGAGAATCACGGCAGTCTAATGGCTAGCTGAAATACACATGCAAAGTACAAAATCAGCAAATTAGGTGGTTCTTTTGAAATATTTCCCAGTACAATTTAGCTGACTATTACATCATCCAATAAACTTTATTTTCACCATTTAAATGCCAGCTACTATTCTGGTAGTTTTTTTTTTGTTTGTTTCATGATTATTACTTATCACATTCTCACATCCAGTAAATTTCCTTATGCTCAACAATACTCTGTTCATTCAGAACAAGTCATAAAGCAAGTGGTAGTGCTCTATTAATCTGTGTCTACAATATTTTAACTACATTTCTAGTCGTGCAATGTCTGACAGTATCTTTTTTCACAGAGCAGCTTTACAGACAAGCATGGCTTTGCTTCCTTATCTCAAGCTGCAGCATGACATTTGAAATCATTTCACAGAATGTAGTTATTTTTTCTGTCCTAGCTTGCATAGAAGCTATGTCTGCAATACTACTACTTGAAGAACTCCATTCTGAGACTTGTGCATTAGTGTTGTACTTAAAAGGTTATTTAGCGAGATCAGAAAGATGCTCCATCTCTGTCCATTGTGGAATGCATTCACTGGAGATATTGTTAAATTATTTTAGGCGTTATGAACATATGCAGTATTTCAACATTAATATTGCCAGAATCAAGTGACTTACAATCTGTTGCTTAGTATCAGCTGAAACTTTTAATGATATAAGAGACTATTTTCAGTGATGCCTTGAGCTATGACTCGTATAGCTTAAGTGATGTTGAATGTTTATATTATTAATTTCATATTCATAATGTTTATAATTCTGTAAATATATCAAAAAACATACACCCAGGAAGGACCTGGATAGCACAGGGGCTCCGTCATTAAGCTTTCTGACTGTCAACTCTTGGATCTGTGTTTAATGCTGACTGCCTGTGTAGGGTTTATATGTTCTCACGATGTCTTTGTGTGCCTCTTCCCGCTACTTCACTTTCTTTCCACCTTCTTAAAATATGTTCATTAATTGATTACATTAAATTACCCAATGCAATCGTTTCTTGCCCCCTGCAGTCTGGGTTGTGATTGAAAATGGTGTGAGGATGACTGGTCTACTCACAGAATTAACACATAAATTAAATTAATTTGCTTGTCATCATTTGAAAGACTAAACCTGGAAGATGAAAAAAAAACTGCTGATGCTACTTTGTGCTGCTACCAAGAAAAGAAAAGTTGTTACAGAAAAATACATTACATTTTTTGTTGTAGATTGATGAAAAGACTTTGAATGCATTGAATATTGTTCTTGTAAATGTGAGATATTAACTTGTTTTTTCTTTTTAATTTATTTATTTTTTTATTTATTTCCTTGTTTGCAAGTCACATCTGCCAAATTAAATTTTAAGAAAACTGCAGACAATAATTGTTGCAAACCCTTATCACTTTGTCCTTCTTTGGGATAAAGTTTCTCAGCAATGCCAATGGAATATCAGTTTTATCCAAAATCATTAAAGGCAGGAAAACTGCAGTCTTTACCATCTAAACAAATACTGTCCCATTCATTCACAGTTCCATATACCAGCCTAAGTAAAAAATTTCAACTCAGTCTTTTCAGAAAAAAAAGTTATAAAAGTATAGCCACATATAAAAATATGAGTTAAAAAAGGCATCCTGTGATTCTACACTGATGGATTTGTTTCAGATCCACAAAATAAATAAATAGCACCAGAAATAAGCATTCTAAGGAGCTAAACCTTGGCTGCAACACAGGCAGGACATGTTGAAGGGGCAAGCATGTGTCTCGAAGTTTACTCCTCCTTCGGAGCAGGCTTCCCATCCATGTGAAGCAAAGCTCATCCCTAATCCTATTTAAATGTAACTTGGACCAGTAGATGAGAAATTGCAAATTTAACTCTGGTTTGGCACCTGTGTCTCTAGTAGACAAGGGCAGCCTATGAATGCTTAATGTGTTCAAGCCTGTATCCTAACCATAACATTCCTTGGGGTATTGACATTGTCGGCAATATTTGCTAAATTTGGAGTAAGCTTGGCTAGGCTTAAATGGCTGTTAGGCAGATAGCCTAGTAACCACATATGAACCTAGCTTGGCTAGGCTTAAATGGCTGTTAGGCAGATAGCCTAGTAACCACATATGAACCTATCCTTTAATTTTGGATTAGAACCTGGTAATTGTACATAATTTAGTTTTTGAATGGAAAAAAAGTGAGAGGACTTCACACAATATTCTTGGCAAACACGTCAAATGAGATATTCAGAAAGGTTTGTTACTGAAAGTGTATTGGTCATGTTTGAAAGCATCCTTGTTTTACAGTCAATTTCTTTTCCTATTGTACTTCTCATAATAAAGTTTATTTATTTATTTGTCTTTGTTGACTGGGAAAGTCTGACTAGGCAGATAGTTAGTGGAGGCTCTGGGGAGAAAAGATTATTTATTTATTTATTTATTTATTTATTTATTTATTTATTTGACATTTGTTTACCAGGATAATCCGACTGGGTCAAGAAGAACCCATTTTCAGGGGAGGCCCAGGGAGAAAAGCTCCAAATTACAGAGATATACAAACTTTGAACAAATAACAAAACATACAACGATATGGATTACAAAAGATACAAGAAGTGTAAAATGGATTTACAAATAAAGTAAAAGTTATACAGTAACATAATAAATGTAAAAGTCCAAGAATTAAGCATCTTGATGTGAATGTTTGGTAACTAGTCATAATAACTAATAAGTACAAGTAAAAAGACACAGTTTGAAAAGTTCCTAAGAATATAGAGAGAGATTCAGTATGGCCTAATTTGGAGAAAAAGGTTAGCCTGGATTGTCACAGTGTCTAAGCTAGGAGTTAATCATATGTTGTTTCAGCGTGGATTTAAAGGCAAGTAGGTTAGAAGTAGCTCTCACAGTTAGTGGAAGAGAATTCCAAGCTTTTGCAGCATAGAAGGAGTAATGGCTTAGTCCAGCTGACTTAGAGGGTTTGGATATAGTGAGAAGATCTTTATCTGTGGACCTAAGTGATCTGTTTGGTTTGTGATGTTGTTTAGAGCTAGGCAGGCTAGGGGTTTGTAGACCATGTTGTGTAGTGTTATAAGTTGGGTATAAAGTAAGTTGTTAGGGAATTCTATCCAGTTTAGTTTTTATAGACCCAGACAGTGATGGGTTCTGTTTTTTGAGCTGGTAGCAAACTTGTTCAGTTTTGGATCTGGAAGTGCCCTCTAAATTGGTAAGTATTAGTGCTCTATATAGAAGGAAGGATAGAAGGAAAGTTTTGGCAAAGGTGACTTGGAAGATGAGGTGAGGGCATGTTTATTTCTATATAATATGGCAAGTTTCTGATGGGTTTTCTTTATGTTATGTTGTATATGGAGATCAAACTTTAGTTGATCATCAGTGATTACACTGAGTAGCTTAGTGTGATGGACAGTTTCAATGGTAGTGTTGTCAGAAGTGAGAATTTTCAAGAAGTTTTGAATAGTAGTACAGTTCTTTGGTACAAAAAAAAGCAACTTGGTCTTTTTTAGGGTTGAGAAATAGGTGGCATTTAGTGAGCCAGGATTCAACAGAGGAAAAAGTTAGCTGAGTGTTGGAGAGAAGCTGGAGTAGTGTGTTAGAGGTACAAACTATTGTGGAGTTATCCACATATTGAATGAGCGTTCCACTAGTGGAAGCAAAATGTCGATCATCAGTAAAGATGTTAAAAAGTAGGGGTCCTAAAATGGATCCCTGAGGTACACCGGTGAGGTTTGCTAGAAAGGGGGAAATAACATTAGTACATTTTATAGCCTGTTTACAATTATCTTAGTAGCTAAGGGACCACTTTAGTGTATGAGGGGAAACTCCTAGGTTAGATAACTTGTTCAAAAGTAAAGAGTGTGACACAGTGTCAGAAGCCTTTGACAGGTCAAGAAACAGAGCAGACATAGCAGTCTGAGGCTCTAGCTCTGTTTACGTGATTGGTGAAGGCTAGGAGGGTTGTAGTTGTACTATGACAAGGACAGAAGCCATGTTGTGTGTTTGTAAGTAGGTTAAGTTGCCAAGTATTTCAGTAGGTGAATATGGATACACTTTTTCCATTATTTTTGAGATGGGAGAAAGTATGGCTATGAGACTAAAATTTGTAAGTTCTATGGAATTACCACCTTTGTGAATGGGGATGATATGGAACATTTTCCAGATGTTAGGTACTTTAGATTCCGATATAGATCGATTTATCAGATTGCTGACAGGATAAGCAATAGAGTCAGCTGCTAATTCTAGGTAAGTAGGTGGAAGGTTGTCAGCAGAGGTAGAGCAAGGTTTAAGTTTGAGCAGTAGTCTTTTTATGAAACTAGTAGGCATAGCCGGCCTTAGGCATAGGCCAGCTAGGAGGCCGCCTAGGGTGCTGCTCTAGCAGGGGCGCTTTTCCAGTATTTAGTTGGTGTAGGTAGACCAGGATGGGGCACCTGGTGGTGTGGCGGGGTGGGGGGCGCCATAGAGCCCTTTGGCCTAGGGCACCAGTTGACCTAAGGCCGCTCCTGCTAATAGGGACTGACTGAAGAGAGAAAATGGTATTGATTTAAGTAGTGGTTTCTGTGCAAAGAGGGAAGGGGGGCTTGGTCAGGTGAGAGGGTGGAAATTTTGGGTAGGCAAACGAGAAGAGAGGCAGGTATTACTTGTTTTAGAGATAAGATTGGCTGTAAGATCCATTACAGTACATTTATATTAATAAGTGAATTTCAGACAGTTCTCAGAAAAATAACAGTTGTATTTCTCATGAAAAACAAGCATAATTACAGGACAGGTATATATAGTAAAGTATTTACATCAATAATTAAAAGTCTATACAGTTCTTCCAAATGTAAAATTTTGCAGGAGGTAAACATATTGATAATGCAGAAGGGAAAACATTGTTATAAAGAAGTTTACTGTTCTTACATTTCAGCAAAGAAAGGTTTGCAAGGAGTTCAAGATACATAATGAAGTACGTTATAAAATTATGTAGGAGGGGAGGGGAGATAGTAGTAGTGTATAGAAGGATGATGGTAATAGTATATGACTGAGAGAGCAGGGTATAGAATTAGTTCCATTTAGGCTGCCTTTTCTAAATTGGTGAATTTTAAAGGTTTATAACTTGTGTATATAGGGGATGCATGAGAGGGGTAGAGTGGTGGATGAGAGCAGTCAGAAAAAGAGATGAGAAATATTGTTTAAGAGGGAGATAAAAGGGTTGTATTGATTCAAGTGGAGGAGGGGAAGTTGCTAAGGGAGTAATGACACAAGTAGAGGAGGACAAAAAATTAGTGATAGGCAATACAAAGTTTGTGCTTTCACTAGAAGTCTCAACTTGGTGAGACCTCTTCAAAATACATAGCATCAGAAATACCCATTTCTAAGGGTCAAAACCCAATGTCAAAGTTGAAATTGATTTTGCAAAAAATAAATAAATGTTATAATGTGCTGTTTGACTTTTTACTTTCACTATTTACTCATTTTTTTCTCTATAACCACAGCTACATAATTATGTCACACAGTTTTTCTCTATAAATACTTCCACACAATGAATGATATCATAATAGGTACTGAGCAGATATTTACATACAACTTCAAGGCATTATGATTAACAAAAGATAAATTACCTCATTAGAAGAGCTGCAACTTATTTACATTGTGGTTTCACTAATGCATTATCATGTATTAATGTTCACTTTGAGGTGTTCCATTTGCAAGAACTTGTTGACAACTTAACTTTCTGTTTACATACATTTGATTACCAGGAAAGTCTGACTGGGTAGAAGCCCATTTTCAGCGGTGGCCCGGCGATAAAAGCTCCAAATTATTACAAAACATTTTAAGAATAATAATTTTACAATCTTTAAAAATAAAACAAAAACATCTGCAGTTTAAATAATTATAACAAATTAGTGATAATATAAAACACTGGTTAAGAAGTGATACAAATTATATGACAATCATTTAATATTTATAGAAATGTTAGACAATTTGTAGAGAAATTAAAGGTAAGTTAGTCTAACACAAACAGGAATTGCAATATGAAGTGAGGGAAAAACATGCATATGGTATATTTAGAGAGAAAGTCAATAAAGAGAATTAGTAGTAAGGAAGTAAGTGAAGAAGGGAGAGTAAGGAAGTACAAGGAATGAAAAGGTACTTGTTTACATTTAGGGATATAGTTTATTCTGGTTTTGAGCAAGAACAGAGCCATATTTTAGCTAGGAAGTCTTTCAGGGAGATTTTGAAAGTTGGGAGGTAGGGTACTGACCTGTTGGATACAGGTATGGAGTTCCAGGTCTTAGCAACCTTGTATGAGTACAGACAATGCCCAGCAGAATTGATAGGTTTGTAGACAGACAGGAATTTTTGGTCACTGGTTTGCGGTGACCGACTGGGAGCATAGTTGTGTAGAATGCTTTTAGTGGTTGACAGGCAGATGGATGCTGGATAATTTTATAGAGGGTAAGAAGCTGTGTGTATTTTAGTTGATGAAATAGTTCTAAGCCAATTTAGGCTTTTTAGTACTATACATTGGTGGGTTCTGAAAGGGGTATTTGCTGCAAATTTACTAACTTTGTTATACCATCGTTCAAGTTTTAATTTTTATGAAGCCTCGAGGTTAGTAAGGATGGGAGCACTAAGTGTTGGGAGGAGATAAGTAGTGGCAACTGTAGTTTTAGTTGTGTCTGTGAGAAAGTTTTTGGCTCTGTAAAGCATTCATAATTTTTGATGAGTTTTGTATATCTAAGTTGACTGTAAGCTTATCATCCATTATCACCCCTAATAATTTGCTAAGAGAAGTGATTTCAGTGGTTGTATTATCGAGAGAACACTTTCAATTTATTTTTTTCATGAGAGAGGGATTTGGATAAAAAAAAGTAGTAGTTTCATCTTTTTTAGGTTGAGCATGAGTCGTGAGTTATGAAGCCAAGTTTCAGTGGCTGTTAAAGCTTCCTGAGTAATTTTTTGGAGGTGTACCTTGTTACAGATGTGCAAATGAGAGTGGAATCATCTGTGTATTGTATTAGGGTGGCCTGTTGTATGGATGTGTAGAGGGTGTTGGTGAAAATGGTAATGAGGAGGGGACCAAGGATAGAGCCTTGTTGGTGCACTGGTGGTGAGTGAGTGGTAAGGAGAGAATGTGAAGTGCTGTTTTAAGGACTGATACTTATTAGACAGGTAGCTTTTAAACCCCAGAAAGGTAGGCTGAGAGACACATATAGAGGACATTTGAAGTAGAAATTTGCTGTGACAAACTGTATCTGAAGCTTTAGGGAAGTCTAGAAATAAGGAAGAGGCAAGTTTGCCATTATCTCAAGCTTTATTGATAGTATCTATATAGTTTAGAAGGGCAGTGCTAGTAGTATGGGAAGGACAGAAGCCATATTATGTAGGAGATAGGAGCTCTTCCTGCAGGAGATAGTCTAGCAATTGTTTTTGAATACATTTTTTTCAAATATTTTGGTGAGGGGAAATAAGATTGCTATAGGTGTAAAGTTATTAATGTCTGTTGAATTTCCTTCTTTGTGCAGTGGGATAATGTGTGACTTTTTCCAGAGAGAGTGAATGTGGGATTCCTGGACTGACCTATTTATAAGGACTGAGACAGGATAGGTCATCAGCTAAAGAAGAACATGATTTAATTTTGAGAGTAGTTTTATATAGGACATGGGCAGAGGTTTGAAGGTGAAAGTGGATGTGGTGATATGTGGCTGTTGGGCAGGGTGGGATTAGATGTTGAGGAATCTTTGGTTAGAGATGCTGTATCATAATAAAAATTGAACTGTATTGCAGATATTCTTCGTGTTTCACTGTTGCAGTCATTACATTTGGGTTATCTGCTTGCAGGTAGTCCTCATTCGGCCTGATTGACAAAGTCTTGGGTCATGCGTCGGTTGCTGTCCCTTCTTCTATAACGTCAGGTCATCAGGGGTATAAAACATGCAGCCGATGCCATTACATCAGTCTTTCTTGCTGTGTGGTGCCCGAAGTAGAAGCAGTTCCAAGTGCCGGTCGGCCAACTCCTGAAATTTTCATTTTTGAGTTGCAGAACCGAAGTCTTCAACTAAAGCTAAGTACCCCATTGGGGAAACTTTTTCTTGCTCCTTACCGATGTCAGTAAAAGTTAATAATTGCATTACTTGTGGGAAGCAAATACCACATAAAGATTTTCATTCGTACTGTATTCCTTGCCTAGGCCCTGTCCACGACGTACCTTGCTGTTGGTTTTGTGCTTTATTTAATCAGCGCACTATCCATCGTCGGTATATTTTCACCTCTAAATATTTCGGTTCTCATTTTAATTATCCAGAAATGTCATCGGTTAGCCATCCGACTACTGGGATTCTGAAAAAGCGCAAAGATAAAGACAGAGACAGGCCACCGAGGTCCAAAACTGCCAATGACACTTCTCTTAAGCCAGTCACCAGTTCACCGGTACTCAGTGAGGCACTTTCACAGCCCCTGATACCCGCTACTTCTGATTCGCAGGCCTCTACTGAGACCCATTCGGAGTCCGGTATGCCACAAGATGCTTCAACTATGGAACCTGCAGGTGTCTCTACCTTGGATGGGTCCGGAGCCGCTGTGCAGACATTGCAGGCATCGGCTTCTGAGAGTGTATTCAGGCCTACGGACTTGCATATTAAACCGATGCCTCCTTCTTTTCTTAGGCCTCTAATAACTCTAATCAGGGGTAGCCACCCCCCCCCCTTCTAAGAGGCCTAGGACTGAAGTTGATTATGAGTCTTCTGATCAGGATTCTGTTGTTTCTGATTCTTCTGATAATCTGGATTTACCCTTATCTACTTATGAAGATTCTGATGCAGAGGACTCCATTCCCTCTGCTTCCCCTCCTGAGGATTTTTCTTTTGGGGAAACCTTACATACTCTAAGGGAGCATTTCCACTGGGAAAGCCAGGATTTTTCTGATTCAAAAAAGAGGCTTAGGGATTTCCTTCTCCTACCTCAGCATAGGCCTTTAGCTATTCCTCCTGTACTAGACATTATTGATGATGCTTTTTCGAAATCTAGTTTGGCCCCTGATACCCTGCCTCCTGCTCCAGAAAACCTGACAGATACTACAGGGTCCCTGACTCCCACAAGTTCCTTTTTAAAAATCCTATTGCAGATCCAGAGATTATTTCACAGGGGTCCAAGGGCATTAAGGCTTCTACTGCTAAAAATCCTACCCCTTCTGATAGAGACTGCAGGGCGCTGGATAGATGGGGTAAGAAGGTTTACACTTCTGCAACCTTGGCCATTAGGGCTTTAAACTGTCAGTTTCATATGTTAAAGTAACAGCAGCATGTTATTGGACTGCTTAAACAGAAACTTATGTTGATTCCTGACTGTGTGGAAAATAAAGAATTACAGGATTTAATGCATTCTGCTGAACAAGTTGGAAAACATACTTTGCAATGTGGTTTTGATTCATTAGAGGCCTCTTGCAGGGGTTGCTGTTACTAGGTCTGTGCTCAGAAGGCATGCTTGGCTTAAGGAGCAATCTTTGCCTGATCATGTTAAAGCTAAATTGTTGTATGCTCCTTTAAATCAGGACCGCCTGTTTGGCAACAAGGCTGAGGAAGTTCTTAAAAAGATGGAAGATAAAGCTAAATCTATGCAAATTGTTAAATATTTCTTACAAGTTCAGCCTCCAAGATTTAGTAGGGACTGGCCCTCTAAGCATTGGTCCTTCCCAGCCTCTTCAAGGTCTTCTCAAGCCAAACCCAGACACAGCAAAAACCCCAGGTTTCCGTCCCAGGGGACACACAAGACTAAGCAGTGGGGGGCCTCCACTTCCAAATCTGGGAATAATAAGACACCCCCTATGGTAAACTGTTTCAATGACCTCCTTTTAAAATTTCCAAGCACTTATCAACTGGATTGCTCTTCATGCAAAGAATTGGGAACTCATTACCCAGGACAAATGGGTTTTAAATATAGTGTCCCAGGGATACAGATTTCACTTCCACATGTTGCCAACATCAAGCAGATGGCCGGACCTACCCCCAAATCAGTGGGCAGAGGCCCAGAAATAAGCACTTTCTCTCTTAGGCATGGGGGCTGTTCAGCTGGTAACAGAAGAGGAAAAGGGACAAGGTTTCTACTCGAGACTTTTCCTGGTACCCAGAAAAGACAATTCATGTTGTCCTATCCTGGACCTGTCTACTCTAAACACCTTTTTGGAGATTCCAAAATTCAAGATGCTGACACTTCACCAGTTACTTCCTATGCTAGGCAAAGATGCCTGGTTGGCAACAATAGATTTAAAAGAAGCATACCTGCACATCCCAATCAGGGAATTTTGCAGAAGATACCTATGCTTCAAAGCAGGCTACATGCACTATCAGTTCTCTGCACTGCCCTTTGGCTTATCTACTGTGCTCAGGGTATTCACAAAGTGCCTAGCTCCAGTTATTGCATTTTGCAGGCAAAGAAAGACTCAAATATACCCATACCTGGACGATTGTCTAATTCAGGCAGAAAGCCAGGACATACTTTTGAATCATCTGGCCTTTGTACAAAGGGTTCTAACTTGTCTGGGGGTACACCATAAACAAAAAGAAATCACACCTGGTACCTTGTCAACAAATTATATTCCTGGGAGCAAGCTTGAATACGACTTCCGAGATGGCTTACCTCACACCAGAGAAACAAATTCATTTGACAACCTACTTCAAACAAGTGGCCACAAACACCCTGCTGTCTGCAAGACAAATACTGCAAGCCTTGGGGTTCATGGCCTCCTACATTCTTCTAATTCCATATGCAAGACTGCATATGAGGAAACTACAGTGGTATCTAAAAAGCCTGTGGTGTCAACATTCTCAAGACCTAGAAACAATGAATCCTATCATACCTTGCCTACGCCTAGAGTTCCTTTGGTGGGCAGAGGCCTGCCACCAAAACAAAGGACTACCTTTCACACCACCCCCTGCCACCTAAACCCTAACAACAGATGCATCAGACTATGCATGGGGGGCTCACGTGGCAGGGAAGTGCATTTAGGGCAAGTGAAACCAAAGTCAAATGCACTTGCATATCAATCAAAAAGAAATGTTAGCTGTACAGAATGCTGTGACAGCCTTCAAGGACCACATTCTTCCAGGACAACTAATGGTAAAGATGGACAACACCACTGTTATGTGGTACATAAACAAGCAGGGGGGTACACATTCTTACCCCCTCTGCAGACTAGCTATGGCATTGTGGAACACAGCCCTGAGCTACCAAGTGCACCTACAAGCTCAGTTCCTGCCAGGAAAATTAGATACACTGGCAGACGGACTAAGCAGAAAACTCATGGACCCACATGAGTGGAAACTGGAACCAAGGATTTTCAACATGTTGACAAGCAAATGGGGGAGCCCAGATATAGACCTGTTTGCCTCTCCCCAGAACTACCAGTTGGACAAATTTTGCACAAGGACTCCCCACAAACAAGCCTGGAAAGTGGATGCTCTGTCCTTCAGCTGGAAAAACCTATCAGTCTATGCCTTCTCTGGCCCTGCTTTACAATGTACTTCTAAAAATCAAACAGGACAAACCAAGGATGATTTTGATTGCTGCAGACTGGCCGTGCCAAACACTGGTACCCCCTCCTGCGCAGTGTGTCATGGTTATCTCCATGGCACCTGCCTCAAACTCCTTCCCTGCTGTCTCAGCAGAAGAACCAGATTCTACGCCCTCAGCTACTAACACTGAACCTTGCAGCCTGGCTAATTACTTAATCTCTTCTTTACCATCCCTCAGCAAACCTGTGATGGATATCATTTTAGAGGCAAGGAGGCCTAGTACTAGACAATCTTATGCTGAAAAATGGAAAAGATTTTGTGCCTGGAACCAGTCTCAAAGGATGAGCACAGCAGTGCCCAATTTACCTCAGATTTTACAATACTTAACTGAGATGCTTCACAAGGGCCTGTCTTTTTCCTCCATTAAAATCCACGCCTCAGCCATTTCAGCTCATTATAACACAGAACCTTTCTTCTTCTCTTATCCACTGCTCAAGCAGTTCATCAGAGGGGCCAAAAATTTGAGACCACCCAGGAGAGCTCCAACCCCAGCCTGGGACCTTAACTTTGTTTTGGAGAAACTCACTCTACCTCCTTTCGAGCCAGCTGCTACTGCAGACTTAAAATTTCTTTCTTGGAAAACAGCTGTCCTTTTAGCAATCACTTCAGCTAGAAGGGTATCTGAATTACAGGCCCTTATAGCAGTGGAGCCTTTCATCATCTTTCATGCAGACAGGGTGTCCCTCAGAACCAATCCATCATTCATGCCCAAGGTGGTATCCAGTGTGGCTCTTAATCAGTCCATTCATTTGCCAACCTTCTTTTCCAATCCACAGAATAAAGGGGAATGGATACTGCATTCCTTAGATGTGCACAGACAATTTAGATTCTACTTGGACAGGACTAAACCTCAAAGGAAATCTGAACAACTGCTTGTGGCATTTGCTGCAGGGGCAGAGGGGAAGGCTATTTCAAAGCAAACTATTTCTAAATGGATAAGCCATTGCATTAATTTCTGCTATAAGCACCATGGAAAACCTATCCCCTAGGGGATCAGACCTCACTCCACCAGGGCTGCATCTACCTCTACAGCCTTTCTCAGAGGCATCCCTACCAGGGACATCCTAGAAGCTGCTACCTGGAGTTCTGTACATAATTTCACCAAGCATTATCATTTGCCAATTTTCTCTAAATCCAGATCTGGCTTTGCCACTGCAGTCTTGCAGGGCCTCATAGCTGTCCCTAATGCTATCTAAATTCCTCCTCCCAACCATAGCTTTGGGAATCTACCCAAATGTAATGACTGCAACAGTGAAACACGAGAAACATAGCACAGGTGTGTACACTTACCATAAATGTAGATGTTCGAGTGCGTTCACTGTTGCAGTCCTGGTCACCCTCCCTCCAGCCCCCTAACTTCTTTTGACTATACCTCTACTTTCCTTTACTATGCTTAAAAGCCTTTTTGGTGTATTTGCTTTTTTGTTGGCGGTATAGCTTTGTACTTTTATATTTAATTGCTTCCCATTGGGGGGCACATGACATCTTGGGCAAGAAAAACTGATGTAATGGTGTCGGCTGCATGTTTTATACTCCTGATGACCTGACGTCATGGAAGAAGGGACAGCAACCGACGTAGGACTCAAGACTTTGTTAATCAGGCCGACTGAGGGCTACCTGCAAGCAGATAACCCAAATGTAATGACTGCAACAGTGAATACACTTGAACATCTACATTTATGGTAAGTGTACACAACTGTACTTTTTGAGTGGTGGGTTATTGGGAGAAGAGTTTGGGTTGAAATTTTGGCCAGGATGTAAGATTTCCTTAATGGATGTCCAAAATATTTAGGATTGTGTTTAGCATTATTCTAAAAGTTATTATAGAATAGTTTTTTGTCTTCGTTTATTTGCTTTTTATTATGATTGTGAAGCATTCTAAAGTTTTCAAGATATTGAGGTGTTTTATGTTTTTGCCATTCTTTCCTTGCTTTTTCTGTATTCTGAATTAGCATTCTACTCTTTTTGGATAGCCAAATTGCATTATTTATTTTTAATCTTTTTCTTCTAGGAGGTGCAAGGCTATTTAGGGTATTTAGAAAAGTCGTACTGAATTCATTTACAAGATTGTCTAAGGTGAGGATTTTTAGGAAATTCCGGTTAATAGATAATAGTGTAGTAATGAACATTCCTTAGTTAAACTTGGAAAAGTTGCATGTTGTTTTATAAATATGCTATTTAAGTGGATGTGTGAGATAGCTTGTCATATAGATTGGGAGATGATCACTGAGCAAATCATACAGTGTACCTGTGGTGGTGCATTTAAAAGGGTCTGATACTAGGATCCAGTCTAATAGGGAATTTGATGTTTTGTTATAATGTATGGGGCTATTAATTAGTTGTGTAAAACCATATAAGTTCATGCTAGATGTAGAGGAGTTACGAAGAAAGAAACTACTTCTGATGCATCTAGTATGGTAATGCAGCAGTTTATACATTCATTTAGGTAGTGAGGCATTGTGAATTCAGTCTCATGATGTCATGGCAGGGATTTTCAGCTCTAAGAAAAATTCAGGGGGCTGTCCTTACCAATAAAATAAAATGCAAAAATAACACACTTATGCTTCAAAAACTGTATAATTTGGCATAGGATATGGTAAGGAGGTTATATTCAACTAGAACACTTGCTTTAGAACATTACCAACACACTTTGAAGAGGGAATTTCTTGCGCAGCTGATACCATTCCCATGACACAGAGGGATGAAGCCTTGTGTATGACATCAGTAATCTGGATTTAAGTAGCAGATCCAGCTGCTTAAAATACTTGGCAAAGGGAGATGAGAATACCTCTCTAACACTGACTTACTCTTTTTGGCAAATGGTGCGAGGAGGATCCCACCATTATTAAATCCCCTGGTGAAGACCAGAGGATTTCCAGAAGAAAGAAGAGCCCTGCATATTTGGAATATGTATCAGCAAGTGAAGGTGTGTGGGAGTGTGCAGCCATATATAAAGGCTATCATACATGTGTTGCACTTTGGTTTCAAAGAGATGTAGTGGTTTAGGTGACTATCAGAAAAACTATACCACCACTGAACAGCAATACCTTGGTGTTTGTCTCTTGCCTTCCCCTATACAGCAATAACAAAAGACCAATATAAGGATAATCTTTCCTGAAAAGTGTAGATTCCTGTATGGGGTGATGTAAGGGGCTATGAGGGGATGCTGATAACACTAGTGGAACAAAAGGGTCAGTAGTCTACAGCATGGATAGAGGATCAAGTTGTTGATGGGCAAAACATTTATTTGCTAGCCTATGAACTGAATCATGAATCAGAGGAACAATTACTGTTCTAGGTCATTATTCCTTTTGCATTTCTTTTTACCAGGCTGTTGCTTTTGCTTATGCTTGTATTAGTTTCTTTTTGTGATGTCAGTTTGCACTCATTCATCAAATGAGTTTTGACCTATTGTCTTTTTTATGTATAACTTTATAACACTGAAAAGTAAACTGTCTCCCAGTTAAAGAGTAGACCTGCTCCAAGCATCACAGCAGTTTAAACTCCTGTGTGAATATACTTTCCCTTCTTTAACCTCAAAACTAATAAGACATAACCCCCTTACAGCCTAAGAAACTTGAACCAATCAAGCCCTGAAACACAAATCCCATACTCCAAGCTACAAATCCCTGACCATACATTCTCAGTTCTTGGGCCCAAACTGTGGAAGTCCCTCTCACCTGAAATGAAAGACTTTTCCTCTTATTCTAAGTTCCATTTGCTACTAAAATCGCATTTAATTAATCTAACTCTTCTCTTCTGTACTGTAACTCTGCAACTAAGATCCTTTTCACATCTTTAATTTATTTACTTTAAGTTCTTGAATGTTTTGAAACTTTTGTTATGTATTGTAAATTAATACTTTGGATATATTATGTATCCAATGCATTAATTTACCATCATACTGTTTTAATGTCACCTATGTAGTATTGTATTCTTGTCTCTTTTTGTATGTCTGGTCAGTTTTTGACCCCAGAGTGAGACTGAAATTGATCAGAATTGATCAGTGCTATACCCTGATAAACAAATACAAGTAAATAAACAAATAAATATTTTGTATTTTAATGCCATGTATTATATTACATCAGCACTTGCTTATTTTAGTCATTATTATTCCAAAAATATGTTTTCATTCCTTCTTTTTGCTCCAACAGTGTGATCCACTTAAAATTAAACAGCTGCAATTTATTTTACCTTTCCTGGTACTTATGTTTTAATTTTTAAAGTTGGTTAACTGAGTAGACATCATGGAGTGAGTGAGTTCCTTAAAAAATGAAAACAAACTAAAATATTTAATGTAATGACATTATAAGAACTCAACACCATAACTGTGGGTGCTTGAAGGAGAGTCAAGGAGAAGTGAAGATTGTTTTTTTCATGGCAAGAGTGGTGCAGTTATGAAAATGATCTCTTATTTGGTATCGTACAAACTAAATATCAAATATTTCAGACATGATTGTGCTAGTAATTTTAGAAGTCACCAGAATGCCAGTGTAAAACTGTGAGGGAGAGATGCATGGGATATATAATAAGGTCTAAGAACCTCAACCTCCAGGATATTGCAAATTCTGAGAACGTTGAAGTTTGATGCTGTATTAAATGTACCTCAATTTCTGCAGTCCCTTTCCACATTTTTATTAGGTATTAATAATTTTTAATTGAATCAGCAAATTTATTGGATAGAGTAGAATACAGTATTGTTACATAAAATGTTGCACATGTACTTAAGCTGACTTCCCTAGAGACTACGGTTATGTGGGCAAATGTATGTAAACAAACATATGAAAAGGAGAACTCAGAAACCATAAATCTAGGCTATTCATTTCCCTGTAGAATAGCAGAGGCATTTCTTGGCTCAAGGAACCTCCAGAAGATCATTGTAAACCATACAAAAATAATTCTGCCATTGTGCATTTTTTTTTCTTTTAAGATTAACAGAAAAAGAATCAAGCATTAATTCCCTAGGGAAGTTTCATTTCAATTAGAAATAACTAACAGCTTTTGTTTATGAATGTATAATTTGCATGCTTGTAGTGACAGACTGCAAAATGCTACCACAATTATGAATTTGCTTGCATGCTTATAGTAACAGTATGCAAAGTGCAGCCATAATTATAGATTTGCATTTTGAACAAACTGAACTGCCACTGAGAATTTCTTGTCACTGCCTTTTTTGGTTAGTTGGCTTCATCTATAATAAAATTCAAAAGAAGTTTATTTTTTTGTAGTGGCTTTGAAGAAACAGATTAAGTTTATATATGGGGATTTGCCTGATACAAGTATGAACTCTGGTAGTGGCATAGTATTTGACTATTGAACATGCCAAAGGAGTGCGACATACTAGACAGAATCAAAGAAGTGCAGTATATGAGAAACTGGGTGTATATCATGGGTAACTTTTATAGTGTATGATACCACCTGAACACAGTCAGGCAGTCTGCATACCATAATGTGAAAGCAGATAAAAAAGGGGCAACCATATAAGATAAGGTCCCTACAGGCTTAAGGTTTAACAACATGAAAGTGAGTAGGAAACCACAAAATGATAAAGCCAGGAATAGTGGAAGAGAAATTGGTAGGATGTTCATGCAACGGACACCTGAGAAGCGAATATAAAGGGGTAAAAGGACATAAACAATTTGACTAATTACCAGTGGTGGATAAAGAATACCTTGATCCCAAGTCTGTTTTCAATCCATTGGATCCCCACCCTCTCCTTCCCTCCACTTGTTATTTACTTGGACAAATGCATGTAAATGAACACAAAAAGGAGAACTCAGAAACCATACATATGGTTGCATGGGGCAAAGCAAGTTTCCATGCTGCTACCTTCATAAAGATGTCATTTTTTCTCCAAAAGTATGCAAAGTACCAGATATACTAAAATTAAAATGACAGACATTTTAGTGACGTAGCTTATAATAGAACTGTTAGAAATTGCTTGGGATACAGTTACCCTTTGCTGGCTCAGTTGTGCCCTTATTTCATTTGTATGTTTTAAGGTGAGGCACTTAGTTTTTCTGAGTCAAACAAAAGAGTACAACTCCAAGATTAATTTGAGCACCATGGCTTAAATGGTATATGCTTTCTATGACACTGTGGATCGTTGATTGTCTGTGCTTAGGAAGAGGGGGTACCTGAATGCAATAACCTCAGAAAAAGACATTTAATTGTGCTAAGATAGCAAGGCACAACTTGGGGACTGATTTTCTAGAAAGTCTTGTAACTGATTACACTTGATTCCTCCCCTGAGGTTTGCTGCATTAAGCATTTATTTTTTAAACATTTTAAACTATCACTGAAAAGTAGTTCTACCTGGAAAATATTGAGTTGCTTATGTTTTAATTAGGTCCACCACCTCCATACCTCTTCTATTAAATTGTCTAATAGTGTATGAAGTTGAAATCCGTCAGGTAAGAATGAACCTGAAATATAATGAAAGTATTTTCCATTGATAGTAGGACAGTGGTTCTACTACACAGTTTTGAGTCCTAAGTGCCCAAAAAACACTATATCAAAGCCAGACACTCAAGTGTCTTGTAGCTCATGTAGACTGCTGCTTGTACTCAAAGTCAGATACGAGTACAGGCAAGCAGCTATGGCACCTCACCTGAACACATTATTGGAGTTTGAGCTATGTAAGTTCTGTAGCTGTGGGGAGGGAGTGGAAATGTATTTAGATTTAGGATTTAGGGAGCCAGAGAGGGGTTTATAGTTAGGGAGCAGGAAGGGCGTTTTAGGGCTAGGAAATGATCAGGGAATTTAGGAGTAGGTAGTGAAAAGTTAATTTTAGGTTTAGGTAGCAAGAACTGTGGTTAGGAATTGAATGGGAGTTTTAGGGTTAGAGGTAGGGCTGTGGTAAGGCTATAGAGAGTTATAGGGTGGGGTATTGGGAGGGGTAAGTAGTTATGGGAGATCAGGCTAGCGGGAGTTCAAGCATTTGCATTTTTCAAGCCAATGGCAGCGAGCAAGTGTATCGCAAGCTTCTAACATCTGAGCACTTGTAAGCAGACACTTGGACACCTCTATGAATAATTTTTCCTGAAGCTGACAATTACTGACTACAACTGAATGAAACCTACAAAATGGCTGTCTAACTGGAAGCAGAGCAAAGCACGCTTTTAATGTTGAGATCCATGCAAAAAGATAAATATTTATTTTTTTCTCTCTCTCTCTGTGTTACAGGGAATTTCATATTTGTTTTTTAATGAGGACATATTCCTCAGCTCCTTCAGTTCAAAAAAATAAGAATTTGATCCATAAATGCTAAATACTACATTCCTTGGGAAAACAGTAATGGCACGTATTTGTTTCTGGGAACATCTGAGTTGAAAAAGTTCCATTGGAAAAAAACTCCGCTTTCCTTTCCTTTTTCAGTTACTTTCCTGCTTTTCAACTAATATAAAGTTGTTGAAATAGTTTTGAAGGCACGGTAAAACTCTGCTTTCTTTTTCTTTTCTTATTACTATTTGTAAAATGGTACTATGCGTTGTCTTGTTTTTATGCTAAATACCACTGCATATGTTCACCTCTTCATAGTGTACTTCATGCAATTTGCATAAAGGTATCTCAGCTTTGTGAGCATACACACTTGCGCATCTGTATAAAGAAGCATATGAAAGATGGGAATCATCTTGTGAAGGAAGAACAGGTCTCATAATCTGACAGTAAAATTTATGTATAACAATATATGCAGGCTTTCATAGATTTAAGGTGGGTGCTGTTGACAAACCAGTGCAAACATGTCTACTGATTATGAAAACACAGCTGCCCAAACAATGTATTTAAAAAGATCATACATTATATCACTAGCATTTGGAGCAGATACAAATTTCAACCATGTGCTCTCTATTCAGTTAGATTGCTGTATTCAAATTTATTTGAATTAAATATTTAAATAAGATTATGGTTTCAAAGTGTTGCAACATATGAACTGCTTCTGTTTGAATCACCTGCTACTTACATTTATTTAAATCATGAACTTCAGAAAACCCTCTGGGCAGAATAGAAGTTGTCTAACAGCTGAATACCTGTATAACATGTCAACGCCTGTGCATTTCTTTGTTCTTCCTTGACCTGTTTTTGTAAGTGGTTCGTGGAACATTCTATGCCAGGATCTTAATTTCAGGCTTTCAAGCTACATTTTAATATGAAGGATTGATTGCTTCATCAGAAGTAATTTGAGCCAAAACATTTTCATTCATTTTCTTCTGTTATATGCCCACCTTGTCAGTTATGTCTGCTTGGTGTTGAATTGCATGCTTCATTTTCAGTTATTTTCAGACTTGAAGTGTAATCGACATTGCCAGATTATTTTACCTTATTAGGGCCACAACAATAACGCAGGGTTGAAGGAAGCTGAAATAGGAATTTTGCTTCTTCTTTTTTGGATTGATTCTGTATGCTCATCATTCAGAATAGAACAAGATACTGAAACTAGCTGCAGAAAAAGGATGAAAAAACTTTTTTCATGTCAGTTCTTCCCGATGAATATATTCTTAAACAGACCTGGTGCGTGCTAGCTGTGCACAACAAAGGACAGTAGTATTTTAATAGATGCATGACTTGTTGCAAGTAGTGAAAACTAAGCTACCTTATGAGCTTTTTCTACTGAATAGTTAAGTGCTAAAATGTTTCCTGTACTTGGCACTTAAACCAAAAGAAACTGACTAGGAGTAAAGTAAACCAAATTATTCCACTAACATATCATCAGAAATCATGCCATCTGTGCAGCACCTTTGCTAAGCTAAAATATTGGTCATCTCATTCCAGTCTTCTAAATGCAAATAAAATGATGACAATGCTTTTGTGGGGCATCTTTTTAGGTATTAACACACTTAATACAGCTAATGAACTATGCATAAATTATCTGCTTGTGTTGTGACTAAAATTTTAGGTAACATCAAACTCCTAAGAGTCACCTCTTACAAGATCGTCAAGTTCAGTCTACATGTAATAAAACTAACACACACACACACACACAAAAAGACAAGAGCTTGGCCTTTTTTTCTGACCACACTTACGTAACTACAGCTCATTCTGCTTTATGCCAATATAAGGTTTGCTAATTGTCATGTAGAGTCTGCTTTATGAAACAGGAACAGGCATGGTTTATGTCGCTGATTCTTGTGTGTTTGGTCAGTTTTGATTTATTTCAGTGAGATCATAAAACACTGGAGACAAGGATGTTTCTCCTTCCCCACGTGATAGTGAGATCTCAAAGTTACAATAGTTAGAGATGTTGGGAGTCCCCCCCCCAACACACACCAGGAAATCCTGTTATTCAAGTTTATGTTAATTTCAACAGTATGTGAATTTGATAGATACCTATTTTTTGCTGGTACGATTTAATTTTCTGAAGGGTCTGTTCTGTGAATAACCATGTAGCCTTTCTTAGCTCTGGAAGACTAGCAAGGTTAGCTCAAGAGGGATGAAGACATACAACCCATGCAGGCTAGAATCTGTTAGCAGATTTGGCACTAAGGATCTTGGCAGGGAGGGGAGGAGTTAAGGGGCATGGGTGGGAGGAGTTAGCATGTATTAGAGGGTACACTGCGCAGGTATGATTTCCACTGTGGGGGAAAATCACTGTTTGTACTGAGTAGGGAGAGGCGGGGCTGCTTGGGGGTAACAGCCCTTTGTAGAACTGAGGGGACATCCTCTGTAGACTGCCCACTGTTTGTCTGTTCCTGATGCATCACTGGGTGCAAGCAGTTAAGGCTCAGGAGAAAAAAAAATAAGAAAAACCCTTGAACTACCCTTTCACTCTCTGAATGGTTGTTCCTTCTGTTTGACCTTCTCCCTTTTGATGGGAATGAATGGGATTATTGACCAAGGTGAGGGCTGATGATTGGCGAGAAGCAGGGCAAAGAGTTAAAAAAAATAGTAACATATGAATACAGTCTAAACAGGTCTCATGGACTGTCACATCATGAGAAAAGTATAATATTCCAAACCAAATTCTTATTGTCTATTCCTAATCAAAAATAGCCCATCATATCCTTTACCCCCCAAAAAACGTCCAGTTGTACTGATAATTTTATATTGGTATATCCCTGTCTATCACCTATGGTCTTAATCATAGCAGTTTTAAGAGATATAAAAACAATGGACTGCCGTAAAGACTTTTTGTTCAGAGTTATTGTAGCTAAATTTTGGAACTCTCTAAATGCTAGACCAAAAAACTTAAAGCTAGACCCAAAGGTGGAAAATAAAATCAATATAAAATAAAAGTATAAAAAATCTTTTCTACTACTACTGCAGTAGCAAACACAAAACGGTATTAAAATAATAAACCACTAAACACTTTTTTCCAACTTTCTTACAGAACTTTTTTTGACTGGCTTTACTTATGCATACAATAATTCAGTGACCAAACATGTTACATGGTGTTCTTTGTTTAAAAAGTTTATATTTTATGTTTTGGAACATGTTGATGTGACTATCAGAGGGCGGAAATGTTGAAACTGAGTGGGACTGCAAAATAATATTGGCAAGTGCTATTTCAAGTGTATCATACTCTGGGTTTAAATTATTCTATAAATATAAAAAGGTAAAAACATTAATTATTGTATCTAGAATTTAATTTGTTTGTTCAGGTCATGTGATGTCAGTTATTACGTATTTAATGTGAATAATTAATTACGTAAAACCAGAGCATTGAAGTTCTGTAAGACTGTTGGAACAAAAGCTCTTAGTGGTTTTACTGTTTTAATAAAGTTAATGTGTTTATTACTGAAATGGTGGCAAAGCTTTCTTCTATTTAACTTTCTCACTGCTGACATCAGGAAGAGTTCAAGAAGCAGACAGCTAAAAGGTCATCTGTTATAGCTTATGGAAGCCAGATCACCTGAGGCCTACTTACTGTATGCAAAATGACTGTGGCTTGGGAAACTGCTTGGGAGTTTGTGATGAAATAAATATTTCTAGCACAGGAACTGGCTGCCCTTCCTTGTACCCCACCAATATGAGGGTTGTGCCCCTCTCCCCAGTTACTTAATATACTACTACTAGGACACATCAGCTCAAGAGATAAGGGAATACATGTGTTTGTCTTTCCCCCAATAGGATGGGAACTTAGCAATAATATATTCACAGATTGGGAGGATGGGAATAGTGCTCCCACATCTGGGAGTACAGCGGAGAGCTGCCCCTTGTAAACACTGTAAATTGGTAGGTTCTAAGACATATTTAAATGGCAGTTGATATATTAGCACATCTAGTGAAGTCTGCATAGCATGTCTAATTAAATGGTGAATGACTATGCCATTGCTGAGTTTGCCATCAGGCAGCCTGAACATGAAAACTCATTTCAAATCCAACAGGTTCTGTAGTATGATATTATTTTATAAATAATGGAGCTCATCTGTGTTTGTCAATCCGCTGCTTACATATTTTCCTGTTTCATCCAGTTTTATACTTACCTTTCCTTCACTTCTCTATCCTATGTCCTTGTTCTTCTCCATTCCTTTTCTCAACAACCTGTTGTTTTGCTCGGAGCTCACTTTAATCCACTCTTGTCTTCTTACAATTGCTCAAAATAGCAGAATTATGAGTATTGTGCATTTTGATGATAATTATGGGCATATTTTAGTTCTACTCAGCTTGTAGCCATTTACAGGTAATGTAGTCAGTACAGCTAATGTTTTAATCAGTGGTACTCACTGATGTTATGATTTATATTTGTAGCTCACATCTTCTTTCTACCACATTCTGCCTAAATATTGTTCCTGTCATTTTTACTTATGCAATTCAACTTTATTAAAGATTTTTATATGAACTCTTTAAAGCTTTGTATTATGTATCTGAATATAAGAAATGTATGCTGTGTTCTGCTATGCACTTTGTTTGCCTTTGTTAGGCATTTTTATTAGACATGTTCAAAGCATTAGGTTATGTGTTTGAGTACAAGAAATATATGGTGGCGTATTTCTCTGCAGGGCTCCTATTAACTTGGGGCAATGCCTGGTTGGACTATCCTGGTCAATAAATGTAAACAGACACATTAATAAATGCATCTTTGGATGGTAAGCAGTTATTCTGCTACTTATTCAAACTATCCCCCGGATTCAGCAAGCAGCCATGCAAGAATAAGTTATTCCTGCACGGCAGGGACCGTTCCTGTTAAGCACAGCAGCACGGCATGCATATGTATGAAGGTATGCTGTCGTGCTGTAAAACGGACAAGGTTCCATGTACGAGTGCAAGGGTGTGTGTCTGAGAGCAGAGCTCTCACAATACACATGCCCCTTGCACTCTAGAATTGCCGTTCGGCAATTTAAAATGATAGAGAACACTCGTAACACCCCCAACCCATCAGGGTAAGAAATTTGGACAAAGCCAAAAGGGACAATTGTCCCTACCAAGCCAAAAGTTGATAGAATAACAGATTTAGCATAAGCACATAGCACACTCCTCCCAACTCGTCAGAGTAAGGAATGTGGACAAAGCCATAAGGAACAATCATCCCACAAAGCAGAAAGTTGATGGAATAAAGCATTAGCATGTATATTCTGAAGGGTACAAATAGAAAAACACAACAAATCATTTTTTTTTATACATGCAATAAAGTTTAAGCGTATGCCTTGCATGTAGTCATTCACAGTTTGAGCCTCACCAAAGCCATTTCTATGTTGTATGTGTAAACATTAAAATTTTAATTTTTTGCATATTTGTGTAAGAAGTAACTGATTTTTCTTAACCAGAGTACTGTATTAGGCCCAGATGTGAGGTGTCAGTTTAATAATGAAACGCCCATATAAACACAAGTGCCCCATACAGTATAGTCACACAAGAATAAATTAATCACAGCACATTGGGGGATGTCAAGGAAGGTAAATAAATCTATATTATGTAATAAATGATGAATCAATCCCATACAGGTGGTAGACCAATATAATAAAAGATAAGCAATGCTAAGCATTGCACAGCAATGCTGACTGGGTATAAGCACTGTGTACATATGAATACTAAGCAATGGATAGCCCAGCTAACTGGATTTGCCCATTGGTAAGCAATGCTGAGCCTGCCCCTTTAAGCACTGCCAACTTTAGCTAAGCAGGTTTGCCCATAGCTTAGCTTAGCTCAGCATTTTCAAAACCATCCAATCATGGCAAAGGGCAGGAAATCGGCCATATTTAAACCCTGCAGGTGGGAATACAGCTCATAACTGGTTGTAGTACTCCACTGCAGGCAGTATGGCAGGTGTTGGAGAGGGCATGCACTTCCGGCACAGCACTGGGGCATACAGGAGTCCAAGGTCATGGTAGGACTCCTGGTAAAAAAACATGACATGAGACTGCTGCAGGACCAGTACCAGGGCTCCCAATATAAAGCAGAAGCCTGGGAAAGTTCTCAGTACAATATTTAAAATATGTCTCTATTTGTACCCCCAGTTTGTCAAGCTTTGTAGAGATGTTTTGCATTAAGAGGTTGAGAAGTATGTGCAGAATTATAACTAGGAATCTGGGAATATGTGTAGAAACAGTCAGTTAGTGTTAACAAACATTCCCTCCACAGGTCTACCAAGTAAGAGAAGTAGAATTTAGCTATAAGACAGTTGAAGTATACACTGTGTACAAACATACCACTGCCCAAGCCAAGGCCATAGGGTATTGTAATAATACCTGTAGAGTAATGGTTAAAGCAGTGATCATTAAAGTTGTGAGTACTGCAAGGGTATACAAGTTGTTAATTGACATCTCGCCCTACCCACTATATCTGCATCAATAATCTAAACACCCAAATCAATGGGTATGTTTTACACCAAACCTACTATTGGGACATGTCTCCTATTGTTCAACAAATTATTGAAATGTGTTTCTATTAATGTTCCATGTTGAAATACCATCATTGGTGGCCTGTAGCTATCAATGTAACCTGCATGCCATTGTAATGGCCACTGTGGTTCCATAGATGCATCTGTTCTGTTTGCTATGCAACTGTTCCATATCTGTTGTTTTGGGTTAATGGGAATATCTATGCATGCTGTTATAACTAATCCTGGATTGTATTGACTATTACTAACCCACATATGTTCTAAAACTGTGACATCATAGCACGTTTGGGAAGGCCGGTCCCAGCAGACTCACCTCTCCCACCTCATCTGGCCATGGCACCGGGCACCAGCACATCTGGGACCCACCCCAGGACCTCCTCGTTTGCTGGTTTTGCACCACCTTTGGGTGGAACCGCTTCATGGGATGGGGCTCATCCTGCCCCGAGTCTGGGCGAGGACAGGATCCTGTCACCCAAAGCCAGGTCCAGGGTTTGATGCATAGCGAGCTCAGAAAGGAGTTTGGAGATCTGCTACACCAGCTTGATGGCCTTGTGGTGCAATTAGAGGGTCATCCTACCCCTTCTGCTCAGCCCCCAGCATAGCCACCTTCGGGGCTGTGAAGGAGCAGTGGTGACTGCCCATGGGTGGGGACCTCAGTCCCACTGTTTCCATTTGGGGGCACATGGGCTACTGATTTTCAAACACCCCTCCCACACGTGTCATATACCATCTCTGTATGCTGTCTTGTCTGTCTTGTCTGTGTTCCTATCCAACCTACCTCCCCAAATACACCTACTATCCTTCCCAACATCCTACTCTCACCTTAAAAAAAATGGCAATCTGTTCCCCCCAAAAATTTTGCCCATATATAGCTGTCCATTTTGCACGTGTCCACTGGACACGTAATCTGGTCTAATTGGCTTCACAACACATTATTGTTGTCCTCACCCCTCTCTCAGGGGTGTGTGTCCAAATATACCTCCAAATTTAGTATATATGCACAGCTGTTGCTGTAGAAGAAGTGGACAGCTATGGACCTTCCCTACACCCATCCTGCAGATCCCTAGCTACTTGCCCTATTGTTTTTCCCTTTGCATGCCCCCTTTATCACCACTTTCTTATCACCCCTTTTTTCTTTTCTTTTAAAGAAATTAGCTCAGGGGTAAGTGGGAGTAAGCACTTTTAAGCAGTATTAAGTGGGATTAAGCCTGTTGCATGGTGCTAAACAATACCTATGGAGATTAAGCACTTTTAAGGCTAACTATCTGTAAGTATATTTAACTGGAAATTAGCATTGCTTACCACCGCTTATACCTGCTTAAAAGTGCCTCAATCACTCTGTATCCAACAGCCCTTGTTCTGCCAAGCTACAAAATAATCAGCCCTTGCAAGTCTTGAACCCAGGACCCTGCACACCATAGCCACAGCAAGTTACCACTAAGCCATCTGAGCTGTAGATATGGGTGATGTTTTCTCAAACATATCATGCTGCACAGTCATTCAACAGTAAGGAAAATGTATTTATATATGTATACATATCTATATATCTATATATATTGTCTTGCAACAAAATAACCAGCACTTGCAAGCTTCAACCCAGGACCCTGCACAACATAGCCACAACAAGTTACCACTAAGCCATCTGAGGTGTAAGATGTTGGGATGATTTCTCTAACATATCATGCAGAACATTCAGTCTACCATAGGGAATGTACAATTTGGAAGTACTAAACATTCTAATGATATATATATATATATATATATATATATATATATATATATATATATATATATATATTTATTTATAGATGGTTTGTGCAAATGACAGTCTGTCGGCAGCACTGCTACTGTAAATCAGAATGTCGTGCACAAAACATAAATGGATGGATAGTTGAGCACACTCATGCGAATGCAGTACTGTATTCGCATAAGTGTATTTGACTATCTGCATGGAGATCATGGTACAGTGAGGATTGAAAATTTATCTATATCCCCACTGTACTGCGATCTCGGAGTAAGAATATATTAGTAGTTGGGGGTGTGGGGGGTGTAGGGGGCTTGCCCCTCTGCAAAAACTTGATATGTCATATAGGAGTCTGATTTACATCAGCTCCTATATGGCTATCACGTGATGGTTTCGGTAACAATATCGACTCAAATGTGATGATCATTTGGGTCGATATTGTGGCCGGTCAGAATATTTCTGTTCGGGTTTACTTTTCGTTGTTTCGAATGGCAAATGTTTTGCCGTTCGAACAAACAATAGTAAACCATACATATATAAATATATAAATACTTATAAATATATACAAATAGCGGTCCACGGGTACCTTGCCTAAGATGTAACACAAGCATCCACAACAGGAGTAGTTGTCTAAACGCAATTTAATAAATGCACAAGCGTTTTCACTGCAACCTCTGTCGCAGCTTCTTCAGAGTAAAAGCACAGAATCAAAGCAGTTACAAGTATTTAAAAGTTAAATGCAGGAAGTGATGTCAAAACCACATCCAAACTATTATGCGAGGTTGCCAAAGCCATACCTCGCATAAAAAACAATACACTCACTGTTAAAATTTAGAAATGGCAAAGATTACCGTTAACATTTTGAAAACCAGCAAGCTTATTTATAAAAACTATAAATGCATGACATGTTTAATGTTAACTTCTGGCATGTGATCAAATCTAAAAAGGCATGCCTTGGTTTTCAGAATAGTAAAAATCCTTACCAAAAAGAACATATAGTGTATCTCCATGTAAATAATACAATCCTGGAAACACTCACTCTAACAAATAATAAGAAAACCCAAAATTAGTGTGGGAGTAAGGTTCGGGTTGGAAACCAACATTTAAAAGGGAAATTGTATAAAAACACAAATAAAATTGCATTACAATGAAGGGATATGTTATACTTATATACAACAAGGTAGTAAAACATACAAGGCGAATAATAAGGTGATTAAATAGGCTCTAGTCTAAAAAAGGGGGAGTGTCCTGGGTATCTATCTTAAATAGCTCCTTAATTTCAGGACAGAAGAGATATTACAGTTTTCATTAAGTCCTGGATGGCAGAAAGCATCAAGCTTCAATTGCCATTCCAGTTCATGATTTTCAAGGAGTAGTTGAAATGGGCCCCCTCTTGTTTTTATAGGTACTTGATCTATGGCCATAAAGTAAAAACTATGGCCTGGGTTGGAAACAACATGCTTGGCAAGTGCATTTTCGTGCTTTTTATTTTTAATGGTGTACATGTGTTCATAAACACGGTCACGGACTCTACGGTCCATTTTGCCAATATAAAAAGCAGGACAGCAATCGCACTGGGCGACATAAATTATGGACCTACTTTCACAATTCAAAGGGAAGTGAATGGAATATTTCCTGTTCCTAATGAGAAAAGTTTCACCCACTTTAATTTTGTTGCACCAATTACAAAAGCCACAGGTGTACATACCCTTCCTCTTGTTGAAAGTGTAAGATGTTAGGTCTCTTTGTAACATTTCTTTAAGATTGCTACCTCTTTTAAACACAAAGGAAGGGGACCAGCCTAGCTTCTCCACTAGGGTTGAATTATTAGTTATAAAATGCCAATTTTTTCGTATTATAGCCAGGATGGTATTGGAATTCAAACTAAAAGTTGTAACAAAACTTAGAGGGGAATAGCGTCTCTCTCCTCTAATTGGTGAACCAACAATAATGTCAAGTTCACGTCCCGAACCAGATGGTATTTTGTGATAAAACAAACAAGAAGGAGAGGTGTGTGATTGGCTCAATAATGGTTTATAAAACCCAATGGTCCTTTTGGAATCAACCTCTAAAATTAATTCATCCAAGAGACGTACAGGATAGCTACGATTGGTGAACATTTCCTTCAAGAGGGCACATTCAAACCGGAAGTCTGTAACAGTGCTGCACATTCTTACTGCTCTGACTAGCTGACCCTTTACTATTGACCGTTTTTGTTGGTAAGGGTGGTAGCTAGTATAGTGGAGCAGGGAATTGCAGTAAGTAGGCTTCCTGTATACTCTTGAAATGAAAACTTTAGTGTTTACATCCTTCACAAGTTTCACATCAAGGTAGTTGGTCTCAAAAACAGAGAATTTAAATGTAAATTTTAAAAACTCTGTTGTTGCATTCAAGGTATTAACAAAACCAACTGCATCCTGATCACTCCCTTTAAACAGGATGAACATGTCATCCAGAAATCGGGTATAATATTTGACAAGACACATAAATCGAGGATCTGAATACAAGAATTTCTTCTCCCAAAAATCCATAAAGAAGTTGGCAACACTAGCTCCACAAGGGGAGCCCATAGCTACCCCCTGTTTTTGGAGGAAATAGTCCTTATCAAAGATGAAAAAAATAGATGTAAGGACTATTTCAAGAAGTTCGGTAACAAGGTCCACTTCGACTTTCGGGGCCCCAAACTCAAGTAAAAGGAGGCCAATCCATTTGGTGGCTTCCTGATGAGGGATGGATGTATATAAGTCCACCACATCAATTGTCAGGAAGTTGCACTCATTATCGAATGGTATGTTATTAATACTCTCCAAAAACAACCACGAATCTTTACATACACTTGGAATGAATTTTATATATTTTGATAGAATCTTATCAATGAGTTTAGCACAAGGGTATGTCATAGATGACCTACCATCAATAAGAGCTCTCATAGGTGGATTCTTGGTGTCTTTATGGATCTTGGGAATGCCAAACATCACAGGGGTTTTGGGTAAGGTGATGTCGATGTAATTGTATGTGTCAATGTCAATTTTACCCTCCAAGAAGAAGTCACGGAAATAACCCCTAATCCTATGGTGAGCTGTATTGACTTTGTTAATAGAAGATACCATATATGCAGGAGATGTCAGCACAGATGCCATTTTCTCTTTGTACATACTATCATCAAAAATTACTAAACCACCACCCTTATCAGGTTTGATAAGTCTAACCGGTGATCTACAGAGGTGGTCCAAGAGGAGTAGTTGTTCTTTAGTAGTGTTGAAGTCACTTACATAAGGTGTTTTATATGTGTTAGGGAATTGGTGCCTGAAATCAACTTCGCATACACTTTCAAAAAGATGGAGTGTAGGATGTAGAGGAGGATTGAAGACACTAGGTAGTTTCAAAGTCCCACTAGGGTCAGGGAGGTCATTGTTAAACAAGAGTTTTAAATTAAGCTTACGGACAAAGCATTTAAGGTTGATAATGTCCTTTGAAATGCTACTATGTCTACTAGGGACAAAGGTATTTCCGTAAGCTAAAAGTTCTATCAATTCCTCATCCAGAATGACCTCCGAGAAGTTGTAAATTTTAAAGTCACCTTTTTTATTTGTAATAACAATTGGGTAAGGTTGGTCGCCATAGGGGTGGTTGGAAATCTCATTAACCTCCATATCAGTTCTCATTGGTCCCAAAGGGTTCACATTTAATTGTTCTAGTTCCTTTTCCTGTTGTTGAAAGTGCGATTGTTTCGCTGTCCTAAAAAATTGTTGTTATGGCCCTTATTCCTTTTCGAATTGTTATGACCAGCGTTGTTGTTAGTCAAGCCTTTAATTCTATTGCTACGTCTGGGACCTACATCTGTTACCTCAGGGGGGTCATCCCCTGTTGCACCAGGGGCACCTGCCAGGTCGTCATCAGGTTCAAGTGGGACCGGAGTGTTACTAGCAGGGGACGGTCTAGTCGTAGGGTAGGTTAATCTAGGATATGCATTATTGTTCTGGTAAGAAAGTCTATCTCTAGCCAGTTTTTTAGTTTTATTCACTTTCAATTTAATCAACAATGTATCAATACTAGTAAGGATACGATTATAATCATATCTGTATCGGGAAAAATCCATGTCACCTTTAATTTCGTTATCTAGTGAATCAATTTCACCAATTAGTAAATTAATATGTATGGCGTAGTGTTTCATAATCAATTCAAGAAGCTGAATACCCTGCTGTTGGAACAGACTTTTTAAATCATTAAGAAAAAGGGTGTCCACTATAAGGCCAGAAGGAGAAAAGTTATTTCTTAACCCTTTTGGAATCAAATTATCACATATACATTGTTTGAAGTAAGCTGACTCAAGCTGCAGTTTTTTCAGCTTAAGAAGTTTGTTATCAAAATTTTCAACTTGTCAGCTATTCCTTCATTATTGAAATTGTCCTGGTCATTCCTGTTTGTACAGAGTCCTTGTTGAGTAAAACAAAAAATATCCGTGTTAATCATCCATTCTGACAAATTAGGTACGCCGCCTACGTCAGAAACAAACCCAGAATGAGTACTGGAAACACCGGGAAAAGCAGTACCCGGTAAATTGTTACCAACCCGAACATTATTATTGGCATTGACGGTAGGTGCACTTGGAGGTCGTGTATCCCTTTGAGTCTGTGCTAGCCTACCGTTAGATTGTGTACCAAGGTCCGTTAAAAAGTGAAAGTAGGTCCATAATTTATGTCGCCCAGTGCGATTGCTGTCCTGCTTTTTATATTGGCAAAACGGACCGTAGAGTCCGTGACCGTGTTTATGAACACATGTACGCCATTAAAAATAAAAAGCACGAAAATGCACTTGCCAAGCATGTTGTTTCCAACCCAGGCCATAGTTTTTACTTTATGGCCATAGATCAAGTACCTATAAAAACAAGAGGGGGCCCATTTTCACTACTCCTTGAAAATCGCGAACTGGAATGGCAATTGAAGCTTGATGCTTTCAGCCATCCAGGACTTAATGAAAACTGTAATATCTCTTCTGTCCTGAAATTAAGGAGCTATTTAAGATAGATACCCAGGACACTCCCCCTTTTTTAGACTAGAGCCTATTTAATCACCTTATTATTCGCCTTGTATGTTTTACTACCTTGTTGTATATAAGTATAACATATCCCTTCATTGTAATGCAATTTTATTTGTGTTTTTATACAATTTCCCTTTTAAATGTTGGTTTCCAACCCGAACCTTACTCCCACACTAATTTTGGGTTTTCTTATTATTTGTTGGAGTGAGTGTTTCCAGGATTGTATTATTTACATGGAGATACACTATATGTTCTTTTTGGTAAGGATTTTTACTATTCTGAAAACCAAGGCATGCCTTTTTAGATTTGATCACATGCCAGAAGTTAACATTAAACATGTCATGCATTTATAGTTTTTATAAATAAGCTTGCTGGTTTTCAAAATGTTAACGATAATCTTTGCCATTTCTAAATTTTAACAGTGAGTGTATTGTTTTTTTATGCGAGGTATGGCTTTGGCAACCTCGCGTAATAGTTTGGATGTGGTTTTGACATCACTTCCTGCATTTAACTTTTAAATACTTGTAACTGCTTTGATTTTGTGCTTTTACTCTGAAGAAGCTGCGACAGAGGTTGCGGCGAAAACGCTTGTGCATTTATTAAATTGCGTTTAGACAACTACTCCTGTTGTGGACGCTTGTGTTACTGCTTAGGCAAGGTACCCGTGGACCGCTATTTGTATCTGTTTATTTACGTTTACTTCATTCTGTTTGTTTCGTTATGGCCACGGGAGGTCCTGTTAGCCCTGGCAGTCCTCACCTGTTTGATTCTACGACGATTCCATCTAAGGACAACAATGTGGATCTTTCAGTTTTGCTGGTAAACCTATCCCAACGGTTAGACCAGCTTAATGCACGCATGGACGGTATGCAGGAATGTGTTACTACTCGGAGTGTTCCAGCTCCTGCTGCTTTTGGTACAACACGGACTCATGGTACTCTGAGCGACAGTCCCGACGTTCCAATACCCGCAGCACAACCCATTGTCCAGCAGCCTTCTGTTGGCAACACCTCTACGCAAATTGGTATTTTAACGGACCTTGGTACACAATCTAACGGTAGGCTAGCACAGACTCAAAGGGATACACGACCTCCAAGCGCACCTACTGTCAATGCCAATAATAATGTTCGGGTTGGTAACAATTTACCGGGTACTGCATTTCCCGGTGTTTCCAGTACTCATTCTGGGTTTGTTTCTGACGTAGGCGGCGTGCCTAATTTGTCAGAATGGATGATTAACACGGATATTTTTTGTTTTACTCAACAAGGACTCTGTACAAACAGGAATGACCAGGACAATTTCAATAATGAAGGAATAGCTGACAAGTTGAAAATTTTTGATAACAAACTTCTTAAGCTGAAAAACCTGCAGCTTGAGTCAGCTTACTTCAAACAATGTATATGTGATAATTTGATTCCAAAAGGGTTAAGAAATAACTTTTCACCTTCTGGCCTTATAGTGGACACCCTTTTTCTTAATGATTTAAAAAGTCTGTTCCAACAGCAGGGTATTCAGCTTCTTGAATTGATTATGAAACACTACGCCATACATATTAATTTACTAATTGGTGAAATTGATTCCCTAGATAACGAAATTAAAGGTGACATGGATTTTTCCCGATACAGATACGATTATAATCGTATCCTTACTAGTATTGATACATTGTTGATTAAATTGAAAGTGAATAAAACTAAAAAACTGGCTAGAGATAGACTTTCTTACCAGAACAATAATGCATATCCTAGATTAACCTACCCTACGACTAGACCGTCCCCTACTAGTAACACTCCGGTCCCACTTGAACCTGATGATGACCTGGCAGGTGCCCCTTGTGCAACAGGGGATGACCCCCCTGAGGTAACAGATGTAGGTCCCAGACGTAGCAATAGAATTAAAGGCTTGACTAACAACAACGCTGGTCATAACAATTCGAAAAGGAATAAGGGCCATAACAACAATTTTTTAGAACAGCGAAACAATCACACTTTCAACAACAGGAAGAGGAACTAGAACAATTAAATGTGAACCCCTTGGGACCAATGAGAACTGATATGGAGGTTAATGAGATTTCCAACCACCCCTATGGCGACCATCCTTACCCAATTGTTATTACAAATAAAAAAGGTGACTTTAAAATTTACAACTTCTCGGAGGTCATTCTGGATGAGGAATTGGTAGAACTTTTAGCTTACGGAAATACCTTTGTCCCTAGTAGACATAGTAGCATTTCAAAGGACATTATCGACCTTAAATGCTTTGTCCGTAAGCTTAATTTAAAACTCTTGTTTAACAATGACCTCCCTGACCCTAGTGGGACTTTGAAACTACCTAGTGTCTTCAATCCTCCTCTACATCCTACACTCCATCTTTTTGAAAGTGTATGCGAAGTTGATTTCAGGCACCAATTCCCTAACACATATAAAACACCTTATGTAAGTGACTTCAACACTACTAAAGAACAACTACTCCTCTTGGACCACCTCTGTAGATCACCGGTTAGACTTATCAAACCTGATAAGGGTGGTGGTTTAGTAATTTTTGATGATAATATGTACAAAGAGAAAATGGCATCTGTGCTGACATCTCCTGCATATATGGTATCTTCTATTAACGAAGTCAATACAGCACACCATAGGATTAGGGGTTATTTCCGTGACTTCTTCTTGGAGGGTAAAATTGACATTGACACATACAATTACATCGACATCACCTTACCCAAAACCCCTGTGATGTTTGGCATTCCCAAGATCCATAAAGACACCAAGAATCCACCTATGAGAGCTCTTATTGATGGTAGGTCATCTATGACATACCCTTGTGCTAAACTCATTGATAAGATTCTATCAAAATATATAAAATTCATTCCAAGTGTATGTAAAGATTCTTGGTCGTTTTTGGAGAGTATTAATAACATACCATTTGATAATGAGTGCAACTTCCTGACAATTGATGTGGTGGACTTATATACATCCATCCCTCATCAGGAAGCCACCGAATGGATTGGCCTCCTTTTACTTGAGTTCGGGGCCCCGAAAGTTGAAGTGGACCTTGTTACCGAACTTCTTGAAATAGTCCTTACATCTAATTTTTTCATCTTTGATAAGGACTATTTCCTCCAAAAACAGGGGGTAGCTATGGGCTCCCCTTGTGGAGCTAGTGTTGCCAACTTCTTTATGGGTTTTTGGGAGAAGAAATTCTTGTATTCAGATCCTCGATTTATGTGTCTTGTCAAATATTATACCCGATTTCTGGATGACATGTTCATCCTGTTTAAAGGGAGTGATCAGGATGCAGTTGGTTTTGTTAATACCTTGAATGCAACAACAGAGTTTTTAAAATTTACATTTAAATTCTCTGTTTTTGAGACCGACTACCTTGACGTGAAACTTGTGAAGGATGTAAACACTAAAGTTTTCATTTCAAGAGTCTACAGGAAGCCTACTTACTGCAATTCCCTGCTCCACTATACTAGCTACCACCCGTACCAACAAAAACGGTCAATAGTAAAGGGTCAGCTAGTCAGAGCAGTAAGAATGTGCAGCACTGTTACAGACTTCCGGTTTGAATGTGCCCTCTTGAAGGAAATGTTCACCAATCGTGGCTATCCTGTACGTCTCTTGGATGAATTAATTTTAGAGGTTGATTCCAAAAGGACCAATGGGTTTTATAAACCATTATTGAGCCAATCACACACCTCTCCTTCTTGTTTGTTTTATCCCGAAATACCATCTGGTTCGGGACGTGAACTTGACATTATTGTTGGTTCACCAATTAGAGGAGAGAGACGTTATTCCCCTCTAAGTCTTGTTACAACTTTTAGTTTGAATTCCAATACCATCCTGGCTATAATACGAAAAAATTGGCATTTTATAACTAATAATTCAACCCTAGTGGAGAAGCTAGGCTGGTCCCCTTCCTCCTTGTGTTTAAAAGAGGTAGCAATCTTAACGAAATGTTACAAAGAGACCTAACATCTTACACTTTAAACAAGAGGAAGGGTATGTACACCTGTGGCTTTTGTAATTGGTGCAACAAAATTAAAGTGGGTGAAACTTTTCTCATTAGGAACAGGAAATATTCCATTCACTTCCCTTTGAATTGTGAAAGTAGGTCCATAATTTATGTCGCCCAGTGCGATTGCTGTCCTGCTTTTTATATTGGCAAAATGGACAGTGGAGTCCGTGACCGTGTTTATGAACACATGTACGCCATTAAAAATAAAAAGCACGAAAATGCACTTGCCAAGCATGTTGTTTCCAACCCAGGCCATAGTTTTTACTTTATGGCCATAGATCAAGTACCTATAAAAACAAGAGGGGGCCCATTTTCACTACTCCTTGAAAATCGCGAACTGGAATGGCAATTGAAGCTTGATGCTTTCCACCATCCAGGACTTAATGAAAACTGTAATATCTCTTCTGTCCTGAAATTAAGGAGCTATTTAAGATAGATACCCAGGACACTCCCCCTTTTTTAGACTAGAGCCTATTTAATCACCTTATTATTCGCCTTGTATGTTTTACTACCTTGTTGTATATAAGTATAACATATCCCTTCATTGTAATGCAATTTTATTTGTGTTTTTATACAATTTCCCTTTTAAATGTTGGTTTCCAACCCGAACCTTACTCCCACACTAATTTTGGGTTTTCTTATTATTTGTTAGAGTGAGTGTTTCCAGGATTGTATTATTTACATGGAGATACACTATATGTTCTTTTTGGTAAGGATTTTTACTATTCTGAAAACCAAGGCATGCCTTTTTAGATTTGATCACATGCCAGAAGTTAACATTAAACATGTCATGCATTTATAGTTTTTATAAATAAGCTTGCTGGTTTTCAAAATGTTAACGGTAATCTTTGCCATTTCTAAATTTTAACAGTGAGTGTATTGTTTTTTTTGCGAGGTATGGCTTTGGCAACCTCGCGTAATAGTTTGGATGTGGTTTTGACATCACTTCCTGCATTTAACTTTTAAATACTTGTAACTGCTTTGATTTTGTGCTTTTACTCTGAAGAAGCTGCGACAGAGGTTGCGGCGAAAACGCTTGTGCATTTATTAAATTGCATTTAGACAACTACTCCTGTTGTGGACGCTTGTGTTACTGCTTAGGCAAGGTACCCGTGGACCGCTATTTGTATCTGTTTTTTTACGTTTACTTATAAATATATATAAAGAGAGTATATATAGAGGATGCACAGAATATCAAACAGCCATTATTCCTACAGTTGCCACCTTTTCAAATGGCCAGTGTCTGATTCTTTCCTACAAATGAGAATTATTGCATGAAACATATACCCACACACAATACAAAGGACATGACACCACACAGTTTGCATACATATAAATGTTCATTTTTGTACTATTTCAGTTGTTTATGCCATTCCTTATAACATTTAGATGTTTGAAATACATAATAATTGATTAATCCAACTCTCAAAGAAAACATATGAAACAGTAATTTGCAACCTTAATATACTTTGCTGTCTAGGCTAAAGCCTTCAAGTAGTATAACAGTAAAAGCACGCTTGCCTTGAAGACAGGAATCAATCAACACTTAATTACAGATGTAGTTCAACAGGCTCCAATTAGACTCTGTAGTCAAGCCCCTGGGGTAAAACTGAATTTGTTGGTTACTGGTAAAACTGTCAGTTGTCACAGTGTAAATGGATCTGTTACATAACAATGCTTAACTTAAAATGTCACTATCACACTGACAAACAGCACCATGTGCAAGACAGTAAGCTCTAGCCCACCACTATTCCTATGGTGAAACGTATGAAAATGTACAGCCATATACCTTTATGTTTCTTATTACTGATATTCCTCACATGTTGTAACACCCTAGGTTAAAAACATTTAATACCCCTCCCCCATAAAATGTCTTCCAAGGGCATATAACAGTGTTCTCTATACACTGACCTCCAGACTGTACAGGGCCACGCATGTTTTGTCCAGCTGTAGCCCTCATATATATATAGACCCTACCCTACAACTTGTGTGGGATTCCACAACATCACTGGAATGATAGCAGGAATGTCAGCACTAAATAATGATAGACCATACCTATCAACATCTTACTGCATGACATCTGGGTAAAGCCTGGTATATAAGTGGAGGACAGAGGCTGAAACACAGGGCCATATTTGAAATACTGCTGTTATGCACTGTGAAAGTTGTTGATGTTACAGGATTGGTTGCAACATACCCTTATTCAGGAATATGAAGTCAGAGACACAAATGGATGTTGTCATGTACTGATAGCAATCAACGGAAAGAATGCCACTTATATGTTGGGGACAAGACCTGTATGGGGAACAGACAAAACGTAACAGCCAATTCTCTGGCCATCATGTGGATAGGCCCACAGTTGATAGCTATGCAGACAGACTGCATTCCATGCAAAACTAGCATGTACACACAAACTCTGTAAAATTAGAAGTATTCAATGCATATAACAGCAATACCCACACACTGTCCCTAGGGCTGGAACCTTATACAAACATGTAGTTGGCCTGTGTCCACAAGTCCTGTTGTAAGAGGTATTCTAGGGGCATGAGAACATCACAGTTTGCCTCCTACATGAACACAGGCATATGCTCACAATTCCATAACACACTACAGTCAAACACACACACATGCCACCATCCACATGGAAGATGGTCGCTGTCATCCCTCTATACAGAAATGAATGGTGAATAGTGGATTATGCCATTAAGTGCCCAAACACTGGGGGAACTGGACAGGTCATGGCCAGGAGTGTAATGCAAGATGTCAAAGCCATGATAGCTTACAGTGTTATGGTATAGTCTGGATTATTTGTAAGTAATATCCACTGTTGATGTGTACGTGGACAACCGTATGAGGTCCTGTGACCTTTTTTCCTGTTTATGTCTTCCAGGTACAATGTCCCAGGAACGTCTGTCCGCATTCACAAACCTGGAAAATGATGCAATCATCCAATACCTCATTGTGCATCATGCCATTCTCTTCGAACGCAGGGCCCAGGATCTGCAGGAGAGGACCATCCTGTGGAATGAGTTCGTCCACATGATAAATGAAGTCAGCCTGCACAACCGAAATTATGAGCAGGTGCGGCATCATTGCACAGATCTGATCCGCCATGCCCGTCAGCGTGCTGCTGCAGTTAGGGAGGGACCAGTTAGCCACAGGTGGAGCTCATGCCATCCAGCCCCCACTGACACATGCTGAGGAGCTCCTCGCCAGCCTTGGGGCACACACCAGCCAAGCCAGCAGGCTGAAGACAGCATTGTGGAGATGGGTGCCACCCACACAATGGACGAGGAGCATGCAGGTAAGGCCCTAGGGCACATTACTGGACCACTGTTGCTTATCCATTTTCATCTGTAAAGTATTTACATGCATATGTCAGATAAGATAGTCTGTTACTGCAGTGTAGTAATGAACAGATGTGCATAATCTCTAGTATTGTGGGTTTGTATTGTCAATGTGCTGAAATGCTGCTCCCACCCTGTACCAATGCAACAGGTGTGGCTACTGATATTACTTCTCTCACACAACTATTTAGGTCCCTCTGGTATACAACTGGGGCAGCAGCCTGTAGCTGGTGAGTATGGAGTTGTTTTGTTCAGGTTTGCCAATACATCAGCCATGTTATGGCCATGCTACTTGCCATGTACTCATTTAACACACCTACCCATAATGCATGCTGTACATATTAACTTATTGTTGGTGTCAACTTCATTGCATCACAGTAGTCACTATGGTGGCATGTCTGAAGGGTATTTAAGAGTCCCGCAATATACCTAACAACCTGTCAGTGCAAGATGTGTGGACAGAGATGAACATAATGGTGGGACAAATTGCCTACAGTAGTGGCATGTCTGAAACATTACCCTTATACAGTGGCTACATCAGTGTATACACCACTATTACAATGGCAACTGTTCCTGATATAAACAACAGCAAATCACAGTACCACATTCCACACCTTTTACAACCTGTAATGTGATCCTAACATGAGCAATGAATGTGTAATATGGAATCCTATGTTCGGACAACAAATATGGGGAATACATACCTTAAACACTGGAAGCATATGTGTGCACACACTCCAAATAACATATTGTGGAAGCAGCTTGTGATGTACTGACAGCATCCACTCTTCTTGAGTGCACACCTTCCATCTAGTACAGGGCCTCAGTGTCACACCAAATAATGGTCTGCTGTCCAAGAAGTATGTCCATAACATTTTCCCACTCACCTGCAACAGAGGCAGTCGTGGCTTGCACACATCTTACAAGCCATGAAATGGATCCCATATCTGAAAGGTAGCACTCAGGAGTGGGAAAAGTAGCCTTACCTCACCATTGCATATACCATGGCAAACAGTGCAGACAGTCATGTATGTGAGTATGACGTATGGGACAACATTGATGTAGAAAATAAACAAATGCCCATCCAAAACAGATGGCAAAACATGTTGCAAACTGGTCATGGAGGCTGCCCAGAAACATGCAGCAACACTGAGGGACTTGCAGGAATGTCTAGCAAGTACTGCCTGTGCAGTACTTGTGTCGACAATTGCCTGGATTCTGCATAAGTGTGGCCTATGGGTAAGGGTAATAAGACAGAAGAGTTGTTCCCACATGATACATCATCCAGGGCTCTCTACAGGTAGCATAAGCATAACATCAAGCCTCCCAAAGGCATGTGTTACAATGTGCAATGGTGTCATGAGACCAAGGCTGAAACCTAAATCCAGTATTCATAAAGATACATGTGGTGCACAAGCAACACCTCACTCCACCTCAGGACCACCATCCCCAATATTTAGCTTGCTGGTGCCAGTTTACACCTTTAGGTTTACTGTTCATTAACTGGAACTAGGCCGGTAGACACTGTGTTTGGAATTTGGAACACTGCAAAATAACACTCATGTGTGGCCCATAGTTGTCAAGCATCTGCAATAAAGCTGAGGATGGGGAGGGGTGTCAGCTTGAAACATAACAGTGAACTGAAGCATACATCCAAAGCTTGCTAATAATGGCTGTATTTGAACACAGTGAAGGTTATGAATTGTGCCCTGACTCTACAGCAATAGTGAAGCCACTGTGTGACCTCCAAGGGCTGTGCACATGAGCTGACCTTGCAATCTGGCAGAGTTGGGGGACATTTGTAGGGCAGAGTTTCCAAATAATGGCAAGTGAAGATGGGCCATGCTAGTATACCAATTCCAGGAATAGTGACTGCTGTAGTTCACTTAACAGATGCTTCAATGAACCATTGTGTTAAGGGTGTGCACACTTATGCAAACCACATATTATATGCATCTCATTCAGTATCTGCATAACTAACACATTTGTTTGATACTGCATTGGATTGTACAGGTCATATGTCACATATCAGGTGTGTGTAATGTTAATAAATGCAGCATTGTGGCCCCATTGCATATCATAGAAGAGGCTGGCATGTCAACAAGGGTGTGTACACTACTCAGATTCACATTAAGCTTTGAAGGTTGTCTGTGTAACTGGATTTTATTGCATATACATGCACTGCTGATGATGAGATCTGCAAATCAAAGGACAGGCATTGATTACTGACATTGGTCCTCATATCATCCCAGGTATGTGTCAGACAAACACATAGGGGCTATGAACAACAGAGCAAACATAACTGCCACACATATACACATTCAGCAATAATACATACATGTGTGAGGTATGGTGCACAGTACATGCTAGTGTACTGTACAGGTGCACAGCAATACTGTGTACATGGGTGCAGTGTGTTCCAGGGGAAGGGACATCACCAAATAACACAACTCATGAATCATATAGATGTATAATGTTGGTAACAAGGATTGAGTATGGCTGCACTGCATGCTGATGAGTGCCATATGTCATGCATGTTGACTGTTGGGTAATGAGAGCTCTGTGTAATATCTTTGTGCCTCCCCACCTGTAAGAGTGTGTGTGTGTGTGTGTGTGTGTGTGTGTGTGTGTGTGTGTGTGTGTGTGTGTGTGTGTGTGTGTATAGAAGTAAACCATAACATACAAGTCTTAATTTACATTTTTTGTCTGCCCCTCACAGGTGGCGAGGTCGGTCAGGGTCCCTTCTGCAGGCAAACTGATGTTAGTGTCCATTCAGACTCTGACAATGATGATAGGCATGGTGAGACACAGGCAGGGGTGTCAGGGGCTGAATCTGTGCCACTGGTTGACATCCCACTTTTATCCACCCCATCCCTGCACACAGTCACAATGCCCATACATACACCATCACCAGTGGCCATAGATGAGGGACAGTTGGCGGGTGGTGGCATGGGACAGGAAAGTGTGGTGAATATGGCAAGTGTGTCTGTACACAGCAGCCATAGCCGGATGACTGGCGAGCTACCACACAGGCAGATATACAGGGGTGCTCGTAGGAGGGCTGCTGGCCATCATGCCCCTGGCAGAAGTGCCACAACAGGTGTCACCAGATGCATGTTTGGGCTATCATGGAGGCACAGGCACATATAGAATGTTATACCAGAGATAGTCTGAGGCTGAAGAGGGCTACTCTTCCTGCTGCACATGACAACATCCGTGATCTTGCAGGTGCCCACCGTTATTTTGCAGAGGTCATGGATAGACATTTGGGTGAGATGGTGGGAATCCTCAAACATGTGATGTCTGTGGTAGAGCATGTGGTGGGAATAGGGCATCAGCCATGTGAACATAGGTCAGCAACACCAACAGGTGGTGGTCTATGTGGCCATGCAACAACTCACAGCTGCTCCTGTAGTGGCAGTACCAGCACCAACACTGCAGGGGATGTGTTGTCCACAGCACAACACAGCAGGCCACGTGCACGTGGTCCTGCCCAGTCCCAACAGGGATGCGGATCCAGCAGACATTTATCATCAGGGGAGAATACCATATCTGGGCTTCTGCCTGGTAGTGCCCATGGAACCCCTGGCAGGCACAGTTCCCCTATCTGTGGCCGGACATGGTGAACTGTACACCCTGCCATGTATGGTCTGCAGCTGTCCAACAAACTCCTGTATAGGGCAACCACATGGCAGAAATGTGTGCATTCATATACACACACATCACCAAAACAGCTAGAGCACCTCCATACTTACACACACCACGTCTGCATAGCGCATTTAATAAAGAACCCCCTAATGCCCACACACATGATGTCAACCAAACGGCTCAGCCTAGGCCTCTGGCAACACACCCTGTGCCTATGATGATACCTGTGCCACATCCATGTCATCTATACCATCGATGCGACATGCTAATATGATTCTGATGTACAGTGTGAATGTACTAAGATTTAGCAATGTAATGCTGTTTAACGTGCTTTCAGCTGGAATGATTACTGCTTACACGTCAGGGTGTGTAGCTGTCCAGCCATGATGCATTATAGCTGTTATTAACACTGACTTATTGTGGTCTCCATAATATATTATGTGTTCTAGGTGTCAGTGTGTCAGTGGGATGTTGGTCTGTTGTCCTGTCCTATAAGGGGTGTGGCACTGTGGTTACACACTGACTGTGTCATATCCTGGATACAGCTGAACACAAGTAACAGGTCTGTATAACAGTTACTGCATGTGCCACATGGCTGATAGGTCTGAGGAGATTGCATGGTGGCTGATGTAAGCAGCTTTTCTACAGTGGACAATGGTAAGTGTACTGTGTGGCACACACCAAATGTTTGTGAATAACACACACACTGAGGCTTTGGTGTTGATGTAATACACAGAATACTGTTCACATGGATGTACTTCATTTTGCAGTGAGCTCATTTTGGCCTATGTAATTCCACCAAGACCAAATTGCCAAAACAACACATCAGTAAATAATCAGTCCGCCAGTTTAATATCATTGACAGTGGTACTGGCAGGGTATATGTCCTCTTCCCGAATGTAATGTAATCCTGGAGTTGGTAAACATAGGTGTACTGGTGTGAGTGGCACAGCCCCCCACTTTGGAGTGTGTGGGCTGGCGTAGCACCACACATAGTGTGATTAACAACTACTTAACCTGTTAACATAAACTCTACAGTATAACAGTACACTAAGCGGGGGGATACACACAATAACCCCAATGTGGATGGCTCTGCCCACAACAACCATACCCAACTATATATACCAACTCCAGTATCGCTGTACAGTGGGGAAGAGGGAATTTACACATCAACTACTAGTTGATGGAATGAATTTCCACAAGGTGATTGCTTTGAAATGTTACCTTTTGCCAGTTAGTTCTCAGACAAATGATATCCTGGGACATATATTTTCTGCAAAATGAAGTAGATCCCTTCACATACACACACTTACTTGGCAACACTGAGAGTAGAACCCCTACCTAGGTACTTATTGCTACTAATGTGTTTGGCCTTACTTGCAGACAACACAGAGCTTTTAGGGTGAGGTGTGTCCCGAGTTTCCTCTTAAGTGAAGAACATCACCAGGCCTTGTACAGTATGGTAATGGGGGATGTACTGGGTGATAATGAACAATACATAGTATGACATACTGTCATATACACATTGACAAACACATACAGTCATAGACACATTTGACAGACATAGGTTTAGCAGTGTTAACTGACTTGTCAGTGAGTCTATACTATTACCCTGCTCTAACCCTGACTAATACTTCTTTCCCCAATCATGCTCTCCTCATACTTTGCTAACCTTTTGTACATGGATGTTGACTTGAACTAACCAGTTATTTAACATCCCACTAGTATCTAACAAGTTTCCCTTCTTACTACTTTATAAGAATCTTTATATTAGCTTTCCTAAAAAAAAAATGGACTCTGTATAAGTTTTTCCATATTTAGAATCTCAACAATGTCCTACTATTATCTTACTATTGTAAAAAGTGTATGTTATGTTGTAAGTTATGTTGTTGCCTATGCTTGGAGCTTTTCTCCCCGGGCCTGTACTGAAAATGGACATGTATCCAGTTAGACTAGCCCGGTCAACAAATGTAAAATAAAATAAATAAATAAAAATAAATAAATTACAGAGTTTTTGCACACACCACATGCATCATTGGGCTGGATAGTGTAATCAGTTGCCTGTATGGTTGATGGTGACAGTGGTCTTCATACATTTGACCTTGGGACATGTGCTGGGGGTACCATGGTGTAAAGACAGTATACCCAGCAGCCACACCCCACATTGGATATTGTACTCACTGAAACCCATGATAATGCTCTGACATACCCACAATCACACATTGACCAGGACTGCAATACAAACCCATGTCTATCTAATCAGTGCTACTACAGGGATATGCATTTATTGCACATGCCACAGGGATAGTAGGGTGAGGGTTTATCATGGCTCTCCTAATGTCAGCAACATCAGCATCCCTTATAATTTATGGGAAGGTTTATTGTATTTGTAGAATGTGGCCTCAGAATGCTGTCTCCTACAAATATGCACACTCACACACAATTACACACACACACACACACACACACACACACACACACACACACACACACACACACACACACACACACACTCACATTTGCCAGGACTCAGAGGGTAACCCACGGCTATCTACCTATTTGTAGAACAGTGTTATTCTGGTACTGCAAGCTCCAGGTCACCCATAGGGTGAAGAGTGTAATAAGATACATTTAATGTCAATTAAAGCAGCCACCATTTCTAAGTATAGCAGTGGGGGTGTGGTCAGGGAGAAGGCCCTCAGAGTATTTTATTCTCAGCAATGCACACTGACACATTTGTCAGTACAGAGGTCCATAGGTGCAGGTGTTCCTAGGTGTGTACCAGGTTAATGTCCATGGAGAGATAAGGAGAGTAGGGCATGTGGTTACACTGGTATCATGCTACCTGACATTTGTCAGCAGGCCATCTATCAACCAATGCCACTTGAGTGATCCCCAGGGTGACATTTAAATTCAACATCCAATCATCTGGTTTTCTCTTGCAGTGGGCCAGTGAGGTGCTCCAATTGGCATGTATGCAACATATATTGCATAACATTGCCACTATCTGGGTTAGAGGACCTATACCCAAGCATGTTCTGTTGACTGTGGTAGTCTGGTTGAAGTATCCATGGCATGTGGTGCATACAGTGTGGGGTTTCCTAGCTGTGGCATTCATAACACAGCTGGGCAGACATGTCAGTGTCAGTCAATCAGAGATTGCCTGTAAGCAGCCAACATGGATACCTGACATCTGCACATCTGAACAGAGGACAGACAGAAATTAGCTAGCCAACAGGTTATGCATTAGGATGAATGTTTTGACAGATAGACATCTGACACTGATAGGTATGCCATTACTACATGACAGCAGTCTTCAATGACATGTCCTAAACACATAGTAGTCTACAGTTAATATCAACATATCAGATCAATATCCAATAGGAGATACTTAAAAACATACAGCTCACACACCAAGAACATGATAGTCTGTACTCAGAGTCCAGCTTTGCATGCAGAGGTGTATGGTTCCAGTACTGCAATCTACTCTTAGTTGGAAAAGCACTGTTAAAAGTAGTAACATAATAATACAATACATGCAAGTGTGACTGCATATAACTTGGGATACTACCCATGTATGAAACACATACAAAGAGAAAAGATTGTGGTACTAACCATGTATACTCATGTGTCCCATACAGTATACTCACACCCCTTGCTACTGTAATGACAGCATATAGAAGCATGTTATGTACATGGAATTAAATACACTTATTAAAGATGTCATTACCCTGTTATTTTATCAGACTGGAATGTGATCACTGATTACCAGGGCTGAGCTATGCTCAGCAGGTGTAAGTATTCCTTAAATGTAAATGCTAAGCAGATTTGCACACTGGTAAGTGAAGCCTACACGGTGTAAGCACCTTTTCATTTAACTGTACATTAGCACCACTTACCGCCATGCAAACCTTCTTAAAACTGCTCAGAACTGCTTTAACCACTCCATATCCAACAGTCCTTGTTCTGCCTAGTAACAAAATACACAGTCCTTGAACCCAGGACCCTCTAGACTATAGTCATAACACTTAACCACTAAGCCATCTGAGATGTAAAAATGTATGTTGCTTTTTCAACTATATTATTCAGTACACATACTGAATAGAAGTGAACAACTGCATTGACTACTACAATTGTTTGCTACTTGTTAGTGAAAATAGTGTTGAATCGGTCATATTTTTATATCTAAATATACACATATCAGATAAATATGGTGGGATACATCTGAAAAGGTATATACAACACTCGTGTTTACACATAAGGATATGCATATATATATATATATATATATATATATGTATACATGTATATGCACACATATATATTTATATATATATATATATATATATATATATATATATATATATATATATATATATATATATATATATATATATATAAACATATGCCCATAACATGTAGTGGAGTCATACCTCAGCACTATAACTCACAACCTCTTAGTGCAAGGGAACATAATGTAAGTGTTGCAGTTATAAATGTAGAATGTTGCTACAGTAACAGGGGTTGTCTCAATAGACATGTGTAAAAAGGCTATTCTGAAACTGACATGTACACCATCAGTTAATGACAGACATCATGAAATCATCATAGTGAAGTTCCACACAAATCACAGTAATGATCCTGTGGAATACAGCAGAAATATGTCCAATAAACATGGACAGTCTGAAACAATCTGGTCAGTTAAGAGGTATACATAGAACTCCTTAGTGCAAGATGTGTGGCCAAGCCTAACAAAGGGGGTGTTTACAGCCATGAAAATGGGGATATATCATAAATAGTGGAGTAGATAAGCTCACACAGTTGATGCATTCACACCCTCTTGTCTGTCCTAACATATATTAACTGGAGGAGTAGAGGTCCCAAGCCCACATACTTCCCACTACTTAGTAACATACATCTTCACAGCATCCCACTGCTTTCTCAGAAATACACAACACGTATGGTGGTCAGGCAGCAGTACATCTGACAAATAACTGGACATAACATCACACTAGGTAAATACACTGAGCTGCTTGGCATGTCACCAAGCACTGTGTAAACTACAGGCAGACTGCCACAACACTGATGCAAGTTTCCTATGAGGGAATGCACAAGTAATTGCAAATATAGCAGGCACTACAGGCATGTAACAGCATGGAGTAACAGACAGCAGTGTGAAAGTGCATACCCACAACCAATCTGAACACAGTCACAGTCACATTATGGTAAACCTAATTAACAGTACAGTATATGGACTGTGTGAACAAAACCATCCTCATATTTACCACTCACACACTAACTCTACATATACTGGCCCAATTCACAATGTAGTCTGATGCCTGACTGTGGTATGGGGCATGTCTCAGTCTGGCCCTACAAACATATACGATGATAGGGTACCAGAAACTGGAGCAGCATGCAATGTCAGACAGAACAGGACCAAGAACATTGACATCTACCCCAGTCTGTACATAGGCCAAGTAACATATTCACAATACAGTGCTACACAATACTGACACTTTGTCAACAATCATCATAAGTACACAGACTTCACTACTGTACAGACTACAACAGAATGTCCAGGTTTTGTCCTCAAATATAAGGCCTCCTATACATAACATGTCCAGCAGTCTGATATATCACTGGCTTGTTATCAGGAATGATGTCAGTAAATAATAATATACTGCACATATGCACCTCTTGCTGCATGACATATGGACAAAGGATGACAGACTTGGGGGACAGAGGCACAAACACAGGGCCAGTATTGACATATTGCTGTGATAAACTGAGAAAATTGCTGGTGTAACAGGGTTTGTTGTGACATATCTCTTCTGAGGGATATGAAGTCAGTAACACTCATGGATGTCACCATTTACTGACTGCAATCATCACAGTATGCTACTCCATTTCTAAAGACAGAAAATGTCTGAGTAACACACCACATATAAGACTCCAAACTCTAGCCAGTCTGCAGATAGCCCTGCAGGTGAGAGTATCCTCAACCACATAACACTGTCATGCCAGACTTTAAATCATGCAGAACAGCCATATCCACAAACCCTGTTAAACCAACATTACTTCAAATGTAGAACAGCAATATTTACATTCTGTCCCCATGTCTGGAATACCCCCTCCTGTTTGTTGGCCTGTGTCCACAGTGTTTGCTGTAAGAGGTATTTCCAACTACCCTCATTGATGCTGTTTGTCAGACACCCACATGAAGCCCTGCTCACAATGAAGGTAAAGGACCAACACCCACATGAAGCGCTCAGTTATAGGAGTGTGTTTCCATGCATGTGGCTATAGAAATGATACCACAGCTGTTCCACATGCAATTACCAAGTAGGGGACTCCGATTCGTGCACAGGCCATCAGCTGATCATGAGGATTACCTACAAAAGTCAAGCTGCTGCCTATGCAAAACAGATGTATTTTTCCACATCTACCAGAGAGGGAGAGACAGACAGAGAGAAAGTAAGAAAGGAAGAGAGAAAGAGCCAAGCATGTTTGTGTATGATCCTTGGGTGGAGAGTGGTATCTGAGTATTATAACGGTTGCCTATATTGTTTACTAATCCATACTGTCACATAGTAATTGCACATGGCAGTAGACATTTATGGCTGTGGATTGTCTACAACAATCTCAACAGTGTTTGACAAATGTTGGCCTTGTAATGTGGACTTTGAGACATATAGGTCCTCAATATAGAAATGTAGCAAAACCCACACTGCAATGGATCCTGTCATTACACAATCACCCCAACACCCACACAGAATACTGATGACACACACAAACACACTTACCAGTACTGAATTTCAAACCTCTACCTGGCTATGTATTGCTATTATGGTGTTACGCAGTTATCGCACGCACCACAGAACGTACATGTTGGAGAGCTGTCCAAAGATATCTTTGAAGGTGAGTAACATCAGCAGTAGTGCTAAAGGAGGGGTAAGGGAAGTGTAGTAAGTGTGAATGTCACAAAAGCAGGTGTCAACAAAGACACACACACACACACACACACACACACACACACAGTATCACAGTTGCCAGGACCAACATTAGAAGTCCTTCCTAACTAGTTTGCTACACTACAGTATTATGCAGTTATCGCAAGTGCCACAGAGCTTATAGGGCTGAAACATGGCCAAGGGGTTATTTCAAGGTGACTGACATCAGCAGGCATACTAAAGTAGGGCAATGGGAGGTGTAGTGACTGTGAATGGCCTCAAAAATCATTCATCTCCAAACACACACACACACACACACACACACACACACACACACACACACACACACACTTGCCAGTACTGAGAGCCATAGGTTCATTGCTTCACAGGTGTGTAGTAGGTGAATGGACCTGAAGGCTCTAAAAGGCTAGGCCAAGGGAATACCTTGGCATCAGGCCACATGACAATAGTCCCCAGTGTGGCTCAGGGGTGTTGTCCCTGGAGTGGTCCCCACTGGTGGGTATTGTATTCACCATCCACTCATCTGGGTTTCTATTGTGGGTGGCCAGTGATGTGCACTGCTTCCCATGTATGTGATCTATATTCCATAACATGAACAGTGTCTAGGTTGTGCATATGTCCAACATGCATGTTCTTTGATATGTGGAAGAGTACTTGAGGTCTCTGAGGCATGTTGTGTGGACAGATTGTTATCTTCTGATATAGCATTCCTGACCTCATTTGGTGAGACCTGGCTGTGTAACTGAGGTTGTGATTGCACCTAGATTGAGAGTATGATACGGGTATTCAGTGGAGCTAGTGGCATCTGTCCATACAGGGCATGTGTATAAGGCATGGTATTCCCTTTGTGGGGTACGTTTGCAGACTCTACAGTTGTTGCAGGTGTCCAGTGGGGAACATGGCAAAAGGGCCATTGGATACATTTATTTGGCTACTGAGGGGATGGAACAGGGTGCCATTTCCTTTTACTTGCTGGATAACACACATTCAGTCAGGAGATATAACACTTCAAAGTACTTTCTGATGTCAGTGGCACTGTTGTGGTCAACAGGCATGTAGTCCACTGCTATTACACTGTGGTTACTATCTGTGAGGCAATATCCAGGGAACTACCAATACAGTGGTTGTTGCCTAGCCAAGTGTGTTTGTGTATGATACATGGGTGGAGAGTGTTCTCTGAGTAATAGAAGGGTGTCTATATTGTTCACTAATCCATACTGTCACATGTAGGGCTGTGGCTTGTCTACACCGACCTCTTTGGTGTTTGACATCTGTTGGCCTTGTAATGTGGACATTGTGACATATACTATGTCCTCAACATAATAATGTAACAAAACCCACCCCACAATGGATCCGGTTATTACACAATCACAGCAACCCCCACACAAGATACTGATGACAGACACACACACACACACACACACACACACACACACACACACACACACACACACACACACACACACACACACACACACACACTTGCCAGTACTGAGATTCAAACCTCTACCTAGCTATGTATTGTTAATACAGTGTACTGCATTTATTGCATGTGCCACGGAGCTTATAGGATGTATGTTGTCCCAAGGTACTTCTAAGGTGAGGAACATCACCAGCCCTTGTAAATACTGGCATTTGGTGATGTAGTGGGTGAGAGATCCCAAAAATAATTTTGCCATACCACATTTACATTTGCCAGGGGTGAGGTTCAAACCTCTCTCTCTCTAACAATCTTTTCGGACCATTATGTTATGCATTTATCACGTGCACCACTGACCTTACATGGTTTAAGGTTGGCAACAGGTACTTTTAAGGTGGATGATATCTGCAGGACTTCTAAAGTCAGGCACTGAGATGTGTACTGGTTGTAAATGGGGCCAAAATCTTTGAGGTACGGACATACATATGTACACACACAAACACTTGCCTCGGATGAGATTCAAACCCATACCTATGTAGATATTGCAACTACATTGTTCAGCATTTGGGCACGTGCCATGGAGCTTACATGTTGGTGAGCTGTGCCAAGGTATTTTTTGAAGGTGAATAGCATCAGCAGCAGTGCTAAAAGAGGGGTAAGGGGAGAGTAGTTAGTGTTAATGTCCATAAAATCAGGTATCATCAAAGACACACACACTCTCTTACACAAACATACACAGTTTCACAGTTGCCATGTCTGGGATTAGAATTCCTACCTAACTAGGATTCTACACTATAATATTACTCAGTTATCACAAGTGCCACAGAGCTTATAGGGCTGGCACTTGGCCAAAGGGTTATTTCAAGGTGACTGATATCAGCAGGCATGCTAAAGTAGGGCAATGGGAGGTATAGTGAGTGTGAATGTTCTCAAAATCATTCATCTACACATACACACACACACACACACACACACACACACACACACACACACACACACACACACACACACACACACACACACACACACACACACACACACAGTTTCACAGTTGCCATGTCTGGGATTAGAACTCCTGCCTGACTAGTTTTCTACACTACAGTATTACACACATATTGCAAGTGCCACATAGCTTATAGGGCTGAGACTTGCCCAGAGGGTTATTTCAAGGTGACTGACATCAGCAGGAGTGCTAACATGGGCAATGGGAAGTTGTGTGTGTGAATGGGCCATAAATCATTCCTCTGGAAACACACACACAACTTTACATTTGACAGGACTGGGTATACAAATGCTAGATGAATACTGATTTGTACTATCATGTTACACAGTTATCACAAGCACCACTGACACTATTGGGCTGAGGGCTACCAAAAGGAATGACTACAGTGAATGACATCAGCACATGATGTGATATCGGCCATTTGGATGTGTGGTGGGTGGGACAGGGCTCATAATGGAAATCTTTCTGTCACTGTCTGTCTCTCTCTTCCCCACATCTCTGTGTGTGTATGTTTGACATATTATAATGTGTTGGCCTTGTATATGTGTGAGTATTCCTATCCAGTGTGTGTGCAAAGCATGAATGGTGTACAATTTGGTGTGTGTGCACAGACATCTGCGAATGACAAATATGTGTAATCCACTGTGTTGTCAGACATAGGCTTCATTTCTCTAAGTGTAGGAGCATGCCCAGTATGACCTTCTGTACTGAGTGTGTGAATCCATTCCAGGTAGGGTTGTACTCCAGTCCAGGGTTTGGTGTTATACACCTACAGATGGCAACCTGTTTCTGCAGGATATCTGTATATAGGTTGACAATATGGAGTCACAATGGGTGACAGATAGTGGGATACTGTAAGTATTGCTGTCTGTGCTGCTTGTGTTACATGGTTGGTGTTAGCAGAGATATTCAGACATATGTACTGTTTTACACTGTGATGTATTATGTCATCAACTACTAACAGATATACTTATTTGCTCACAGTTATTTCCTGGGAAATACAAGATGAATAGGTTCATAGGTTCATAGGTAAGTACTAGGCTATCTCCCCAAGGGCATTTATAAGCCTAGCCAGAGTGGGTTGGCTTTTGCCACCCCCTTGGATTAGTTCCCTGTGCCTCTGACCAGCAGAGCCATTAGTTCCCTGCACCTCTGTCCAGCAGAGCCACTGCAGTGATCCCCGGGGTAAATTTTCTGTTTCCCATCCACCCGTCAAGGTTTTTCTTGAAGAGTGCTAGTGAGTGGCTCTGCCTGATGTATATTGGAATCTTGTTCCAAAGCATGGGGACTCTCTGGGTCAGGAATCTATCCCTCCAGCATGCCTTATTGATCGTTGTGGTAAGGTTTATATCTCTAGAGTGTGTGGCTCTCATGGATTTGTTTTTTTTAGGTGGAGCATATCCATCAATTCTGGGTTGGACATGTCTTTGTATGTCAGGCAGAGATCACCTCTAAGTAAGCAGTATGCAACTGAGTATAGCTGAATTTTCTTTAGTTGGGCTGCATAGGTCATCTGTTTGAAGCCAGTAATCCTCTTGGTGAGGTACGTTTGTGGTCTTTCCAACTGTTGCAGGTGTCTTGTAAGGTACATTCCAAATGGGGCATTATATTCTATAATGGGTGTAATAATGATGAGTAGAGAGACACAATAACCTCCTTTGTCCTGGATGTGAACCCTTTTGAGATTAGGTGGGCCACATAGAAGGATTTTCTAACCACCTTGACAATATGATTATCAAAGGAGAGATTGTTATCTACTTGGGTCCCCAGATCCCTTATTACTTTTTATGTATTTAGGGGACTACCACCTATGTGGTAGTTCATGGGCACTTAGTTTTTTCCAAAGAGGATGACTATGCACTTTTTGGCATTCAGCTTGAGGCCATGATTTTGACACCAGGTATCCGTCTCAGTGAGACCCTTCTGGAGGGTGTCTGTATCAGCCAGAGAATCAATTATGGCCCCTAGTTTGCAGTCATCTGCAAAGTTGGTCATCCAAAGTCTTCCTGTTCTTGCCTGTACCTCTGAAAAGTATATACCGAACATGAGGGGTCCTAGGACTGAGCCCTGGGGAACGCCACTTGTAACCGGTTTAGAGTCAGACCTAGAGTCTGCAACTCTCACCATGTGGGTTCTGTCCATGAGCCAATTTGCAACCCATCTTGTGATGTAGGGTTTAATGTTCAGGTTGGTGAGTTTGTCTATAATACCAGAATGGGGAATGGTATCAAAAGCCTTTACGAGGTCTAGGTAGGCTGTGTGGACCTCCTTACCCTCATCTAATGCCTTAGTAACTGTCTCAAAGAAGTCCACCAAAGCCAAACTGGGTGAGGTCCAAAGTATGGAGGTTCCCAATGTCTCTGTTAATGCATTCCATGATGATGTGCTCCATAACCTTGCAGACCAGGCTAGTCAGGCTTATAGAGCGATAGTTCCTGGGGTTCGTTGTGGCACCACCTTTGTGGAGTGGGATAACTGTTGCTGTGTGCCACTCTGTGGGTACGTAGCCTGTAGAGAGGCTGAGTTTGAACAGTGTGTTTAGGTGAGGGGTTAGTTCATTTTGGAGCTCTTGTAAGACACAGCCTGGGACACTGTCCGGTCTCATTGAGGCTGTGTTTTTGGCTTTGGATAGGGCTGTTTTAACCTGTGTGTTGGTTATTGCCGGGGCCTTACATTCTTCTAGTATGGTTATGGGCCCTTTAGGGGGTGAGAGGGGTATGAAGTTTACACTGAACCTGTCTGCCAAAATGTTGGCAATATCAGTCGGCTCAGTGTATTTTGTGCCATTCTGCACCAACTCAGAGCAGATCTGAGAGTTTCCACTTAGGTTCTTGACATAGCTAAAGAACACTTTGTGGTTATCTTTGGAGTCCTTGGCAATTTTTCTTTCAAAGCTAGCCTTGGATGATTTAATGAGGGATCGTAGTTTCTTGCTGATACTGATCAGGGATGTCTTTCCTTCTAGGGATTTTGCTCTTATCTGTACTAGTTTCCTCCTTCTACTGTAGAGCTTGTTTATGGCAGGGGTCCACCAGACTGGTTTCCTTTTCTTGGAGGAGTGAGTCTTGGTTTTACTTGGGATAGCATGATCCATGCATTCCTGCAGATGATCATAGAGTGCCTTTGTATAAGTTTCAGCAGCTTGGACAGCATTGTCCATTGGCGTGGGGGCTGTGAACCTTTCCACCTCTGTCTTAAGCAATGTGAAGTTTGCTTTTGAAAAGTTTTTCACGGTGGTTTCCTTGATTGGGGTTGGGGGCGGAATGTGAATATCCAGAGTGATTAGTCTATGGTCTAATCTAACCAGCAAGGGGTTGACGTCAGGTGTAGAACACTGGTCACCCATGTTGGTGATGACCAGGTCCAATATGTTGTTCCCTCTGGTGGGGGTGTTCACCAGTTGATCCAGGGTATTCGAGTTTATAAATTCTAGGAAGCGTTGGGCAAGGGAGTTAGTACTTGAGTAATTCTCCCAGTTAATATTTGGGTAGTTGAAATCACCCAGTATTAGGGTGTTTGGTAGGACCTTCATATTTCCCACTGTCTCCAGAAATGTGGAATGGGGGTCCTGGGTCATGGTGGGTGATCTGTAGCAAGCTACAATTTGGATTGCAGTTTTGCCCGTTGTTAGTTGCACTTGGATGATCTCTGATGCATCGTGCTGCACCACTAACCTGGAGGTGTGAGTATCCTTGATGAATATGGATACACCCCCCTCTTTTGTGTTTCAGTCTGGGTTCTGTGGCCGAAAGGTATGGTATGAGTTATAGCCTGGTAGTGCTGGGGTGCTCTCTGGAGCCTATTACTGCACAGATATCGATGTTCTCCATACTGAGGAGTGCCTCGAGTGCATGCATTTTGAGGTTTAGACTTCTGACATTGAGTAGCATTACCCTCAGTTTTTGGTTACTTGTGCTGTTTACGGTGGTGAGTTTGTCTTTTGAGCCTTGCTTAAAAAAAAGGCACTGTGGGGGCGGCAAGAGCCTTTGCCAGTATTCAAAAGCCTTTACAATGTGGCTTTTCGAGCATGTCATCCCAAGCAGACAGATACTGGATCCCCTTTGAATGACACCAGAAATGTAGCCAATTTTTGAAGTTGATCATTTTTTCTTTATACTGTGGTATCATTCTTGGTGAGGGCGGGATGCTTCTTAGGGTCAGGGTCATACCTGCCTGAGCTACATGATCAGAGAGCTCTTCCATGTCTCTTTTCTTGTAGTCCAGGGAGGTACGGCTCAGGTCATTCACAGCAACATGCACAATGACAGAGTCATATTTGTACTTGTTCTGGAGTGACCTGAGTGCGTGTGTTATGTGGCGGATCCTGGTGCCTGACAGGCAGCTAACTGTAACTTTCTCCTGTGCCTGACTATAGAGTCACCTATCACTAGTGTGTTGGATATGTTATTTTGCCTTAAGGGCTGTGATTGCGTGGCACACTGATTATGTGAAGTATGTGTTTCATGGTTGGTGATGGGTTGTGGAGGTTGCTTGGATATCTGCTTTGGAGGTCTCTGTTGCTTTTGCAGATTTTTATTTAGAGCCTCCGAGTATGTTTTTGTGTATTTATGTGTGTTATTTGCCTGTGTTGGTTTGTTAGGTCTATGTGAGACTAGTGGTGTGTTGCAAGTATTACCCTTCTCCTCTTGACAGTCAGTTACAGTCTGGGGTTGAGAGAGCTTTGCCTCCAGTCTGGCTGTATAATTGCATCTCTCGCATATATTAGTGTTTGGTGGTAGGAGGAGAGGGTTGTCTGTGTACATTAGGCAGTTATAACATTGCCTCAAAATGTCCAGATTCACCAGTTGGACTGGAGAGTACACTGGAAACTGCTCTTTGGACATGCCTGAATAGGTACAGCAAGCTCGATATCACGTACCAGAACACCAGTGACACCTTAATTCTTCAATAAATAAATTTCTGTTTATTCCACAATGAATAATAGATAGCAATAAATTCCACCATAAAATTTCCTAGTGCCTCAGCCATAAACAGCCTTTACAGAGTAAAACACATTCTCTTAATGCTTTCTATATATAACAAAACTGATTCCAATTAATCAGTTACTGATATTACATTAATTACACATAAAAAATCTCTTAAAGCTAAAACAGTCTTTAAATAAAACTTTGCCAGTTACATTCTTTATTTAACCCACTAGGTTGCATTGTGTTATATTTAATAATAAAAATTGATTTTTTTTCCTTAGTGAGTGCTTGAGCATATTTTCACTGGCAATTTGTAAAACTTGTTCCAAAACTGTTACTTTTAACCTACTTATATTTCCTAAATGTATTTTATTAAAATGTTCTGCTACAGGGCTTATAATTTTATCGTTTTTAATGTCCCTGACATGTTATTTTATCCTTTCACTTAAGCTTCTTTTACTTTCCCCAATATAAAAGTGTTTGTAGGAGCACCTAATTGCATAGGTTATTCCCCTGGTTGTACAGGAAAAACTGCCCTGTGATTCAAACTTTTTACCATTTATTTTTTCAAAAGTTGGTACTATAAATTGACAAATAGAACATTTGCCACAAGGACTTGTGTCCAATTCTATTCAATTTCTGTTTATTTGAACTTTCAGCTTGCTATATCTACTATGTACTAAAAAATCTTTCAAATTGCGGCCTCTCTGGTAGGATTTTTTTATTTTACTTGTGATAGAGAAGAAACTTCTCTTTTTATAAATTTCCAGTATTCTTTTAATAGTCTACTTAACATATCTGAAAGAAAACAGTATATTTAGTATAAAAAAATAGAGAATTGTCTACAGATACCATTTCTTTATTGCCTAAGTCACTCATATGACTTTTTTCCTTACTAGATTTATACTTCCCATATATTTTGGCATAGCTTTCCATCACTAATTGCTCTTCATATCCTCTTTCTAAAAACATATTTATAACTTTCTCAGCCTCTGCCTGCGATTCATTTACATCACTACATTATCTATTAATTCTTAACAGCTCTCCATAAGGGATAGATGTTAAAGTATGTGAAGGGTGATAACTGGTTGCATCTATTATTCATTGTGGAATAAACAGAAAATTATTTATTGATGAAATAAGGTGTCACTGGTTTTCTGGTACGTGGTATCTATCTATTTCAAATTGTGGTTCAAGCAGTTAGAGTGAGCTGTTTTTCTGATTGAATGGTGGGGAGGAATAGAGAGCCTTGTCCTTCTGGACAGTATAAGGGGGGCTAATACTAGAGGTATTTAATGCTTGATATGAGTTTTAAGCAAGTGCTGGGCTGTAAAATGAATGGATTGAGTGCAAAAGTTGAAGATTTGTCTAGTTCCAAGGGACAAACTAAAGAGTAGACTTTGTGGAGTCTGGTATAGTTTAACCCTAGCTAACCGTCACTGCCCGGCACGCAAAACCACGCAAATGCGGTTTTTATATCAGAAAGATTAAAGAGATAGAAATTAACCCAAAATGGCCAATAAAACTACAGTTTCTGGGCAGAAACCACTCCTCCAAGGGCAGGTAGGCTGTTCAGAGCTCCCCACTCTCACTGGTGAACAAAGAAACTTCCTTTTTGCCCAAGTAAGGTATGGCCAAACACAGAAGCTTAAACACAGTCCAGGTATCAGCAGGTATCTGAAACTGGACTTTTCTAGTTTAATAAGATGGGAAAATAGCAAGATTTTTTTTTTTTTTTGTTTTGTTTTTTTCAAGAAAACAATAAAAACAAATGCAAAAACACTTTTATAGTGCAGTAATGGCTGTCACACTTGAGTGGGAAGCCAGTAACAGTTAAAAATACAATTTACAACAAACAATGAATTTTAAAGTGCAGGCACAAATAAATGCAATTTCAGTGTAAAATGAATGTTCAGAGAAGCAATAGAAAACAAGCGTTTCGATGGATGTACCAATAAGCAACAAGAATAACCAAAAAATGGTACTTATAACCCTCCAAAGTCTCTCCTTTTGTCTTTCTGGCATTGTAGGTCTCTGCAGGACACCTGGGCAGGATCTGCTGAGCTTATACAAACACAAAAACCGCACAAATGCATTTTTTATATCAGAAAGATTAAAGAGATAGAAAGTAGCCCAAAATGGCCAATAAAACTACAGTTTCTGGACAGAAACCACTCCTCCAAGGGCAGGTAGGCTGTTCAGAGCTCCCCACTCTCACTGGTGAACAAAGAAACTTCCTTTTTGCCCAAGTAAAGTATGGCCAAACACAGAAGCTTAAACACAGTCCAGGTATCAGCAGGTATCTGAAACTGGACTTTTCTAGCTTAGTAAGGTAGGAAAATAGCAAGATGTTTTTTTGTATTTTTTCAAGAAAACAGTAGAAACAAATGCAAAATCAATTTTATAGTGCAATAATGGCTGTTGCACTTGAGTAGGAAGCCAGTAACATTTAAAAATACAATTTACAACAAACAACGAATTTTAAACTGCAGGTACAAATAAATGCATTTTCTGTGTAAAATGAGTGTTCTGAAAAGCAATAAATGCCAGAAAACAAGCATTTAGGTAGAAATAGCAATAAGCAACAAGAAAAACCAAAAAATGGTACTTAAACACTCCAAAGTCTCTCCTTTTGTCTCTCTGGCATTGAAGGTCTCTGCAGGACACCTGGGCAGGCTTTACTGAGCTTATACAAACACAATAACCACGCAAATGCATTTTTTATATCAGAAAGATTAAAGAGATATAAATTAGCCCAAAATGGCCAATAAAACTACAGTTTCTGGGCAGAAACCACTACTCCAAGGGCAGGTAGGCTGTTCAGAGCTCCCCACTCTCACTGGTGAACAAATAAACTTCCTTTTTGCCCAAGTAAGGTATGGCCAAACACAGAAGCTTAAACACAGTCCAGGTATGAAGCTGTGTCCAGTATTGTGGTCCGCAGCCTACATGTTTTTGCACACTCATGCAATTCTGGAAGGGCAGCTGGAGACACTTGCTGATAGGTCTGTGTAAATGATCCAGCACTTTGGTACTGTGGTGGCTGAGGATCCCCTTCTTGTACATATATCAATGTAACAGAATGGCAATATTCTGCTGTGGCCATACCTCTCAGCTGTACAGATTCTCCCAGGTTACCCAGAGGCAGGGTTCATATATCTGGTCAGTTCCCCTTCACATTGTGCTTTATGAGCAGAATTGTAACCACCCATTACTGGATTTGTAGGCAGGGGTAGTATGGGCACACATCAGAGTTTCAGACTTCACACACTCCATGGCATCCATGCTTCTACACTCCTCACTCTGTTATTCTATCCTCTTCCTAACATTATGCAAGCAGTATCTGAAAAGTGTCCCTATAGCTGGCCCTTCATCCCAGCAGTATTTAGGGGTTGGTCCTCAGTTCATGCAGTAGGACATGGTGGGCATGCTACTGGGATTTGTCAACATGACTTTGCATTTGTGTTCTGTTGACTGTGTTATGCTGTTAGTTGGGACCCCATGAGATACCATACACTGGCACTATGGGTGAGGCACAGGCCTTTGACAGGATTGTAGGCCATTTGGTAGTGATGCAGGCCATCTGTAGCAGGCCAGTACATTCTGTCACTCCTACATTCCCAGGCTGCAAGCCAGTGGATTCCCCTGGGGTGACTGGGTAAGTGTGCAAGATGTGAATGGCAATAGTTCCTGTCCATATTAATCTATTGGTCTGGATGCAGGTAGGGTGCTGCTTACAACTAGGGACACGCCTGCATGGGACACCTTTTCAGCATGCTGCATTCTGTGGGTATTCCCATACAGAAGTGGGGGTCATACTGTACTCTTTCCCAACAGCAAGGATATGACCTGTGATAAACCTGTGGCTGATGGTGGGGTGAGCTGACTGCATGTGTGATATGGAAGCTACTTGCAGCTGACTCACAGATATACATGTGATATTCCCCTTATGCTGCCTTGTGCTGGGACATAGGCAGTCTCTCATTACTTCATAACCATGCCTTTTGTGGTCTGCCAGTGATTGGCCAGACTACATCAGTATTCCATACTACACAGACAACTAATGTGCTGCAAACCTGTATGTACAATTTCAAAATTGTCTGCAGTTGATAGTTACATTTTATGTACTCTGTCTAGGGTATTTCCACTGGTGTACTGTGTGTATGTATGGGCCCACATTCATAGCATATCCATCTTTCAGATGGTGACAGATATTGACATCTGGGCAGTGAATATGGATGACTGCTGACATGGGTATTGCTGAGATGCATTGTGGTTGGCACTGCAGTTTTCGCAACATAGCCCTGTCATCTACACTACTGTCCATAGGCCACCAAGACACAACCCTCCATGCCTACATGCTGACCACTTCCAGACAATATTGAACACACAACAACCTAACACACTGACCCCTGCATATTGTACACATGCAACAATCTATCCTGTAGATTGGGCCAGGTCGGGTAATCTGTGCTCCACTGTTATTACACCTCACACTTACATGTTACTACATTTGTACATTAGGATTGTGGGGTGGGGGGACACCTGATGACTTCAAACATTTTCTATGACTGTACTGTTATTTCAGGTACTCTTTTGGTTTCCATTTCATTTTGTATTCTGACCTATCGTGCAAACTGGAGGCCTTTCAGTAGAGTACAGATCTTAGGTTTTATTGACCTACATTTCAGTTTCAGACTTATTACCCTTCAGAACTAACATACAACTGCCAGGCCTGTTGCAGTCTGTCTGTGTAGGTCTGGAGGGGGGCTGTTCACCATTGCCATCAAGTGGAGGCCTTAGCCCAACCTTTCTTTATGGTCATCTACACCTGTCCTGCTGGCTGAGACTGGTGGTGGGTATGTGAGCCTCACTGATATGCATGTGTGTGTCCTATGGACACACATTTGGGCCACCACATATACTGCAGTGGGGTTTGTCACCTTGCCTAGTGCTGTCTAGTATGTTGACACCAGTATTTGTTATGGATTTCATGCTGCCTGTATAAGTGTCCACTATCTGCTGCCATCCCATTCAGCCACCTGATTCCCTTGCATGCTGGCATCCATACCATAGATACAACTATCAGAACATACTACTCCATTCAGCAATTGATAGGGAGAGTGACTTACCTTGTGGCTGTGCCAGTATTGAGGATGGTGCTGGAGGCCTGACTATGTTGGATGTACATAGTACACTCCCTATACATGGTAAAGCACAGGTAGTGTCATGTTTGGCATCCATTTTACTGTATGTGTGAGTCAGAGAGAGGTGTCATTCCCTGGGTCCCTACCATGTCAGTGTATTTGCTATGAGTTGCCTGTTTGCCAAGGCCTGGGCATACTGGGCATGCCTCCTTCTGCCTACATGGGCAGGCTCAGGTAGTTCCTCCTCTGAGTCCCTCTGTGCCTGTGATGGCCTTGGCAATGGTGGGGGGGCTGTGTGGCCTTGCCCCGTGCTGTTCTTGCTGCAGCTGTTTCCGCAGGATCATATTGTGTAGCATGGCACATGCTATGAACATTTGTGTGCATATAGCTGGAGAGTACTGCAAGGCTACACTGGATATGTCCAGGCAGCGGAACTGTGACTTGGGCATCCCAAACGCATGCTCTATTATGATGCTGGTTTGTGCATGTGCCTCATTGTGGAGTTCTTGTTCAGGTGTGTGTGCATTTCTGAGGGGTCTCATCAGCCACAGCTCCAGAGCGTAGCTAGCATCCCCCACTAGGTGGCTGTATAGGATGTCCCCACTGGTAAATGACTGGTACAGCTGTGTCATATGCCAGATGTGGGAGTTGTGATAGCTTCCAGGGCTGCCAGCAAACACATTCAAGATAATACCCTGGGCATCCCACATGACCTGGCAGTTGATGGAGGGGAAGCCTTTGTGGTTTATGTAGACTCTACCCCACTCACCGGGTGGTGCTTTGACATGTATGTGCATGCAGTCTATAGCACCCACTACCTCAGGGTATTCTGCTATTTGGTGGAAGAGACGCATGTTGCTGTTCAGTGCCTCATGGGTTTTGAGGAAATATATGTGCTCACTGGCATGTGCTGACATGGCATCCAGGAACAGGTGGAGTACCCTGGATGCTGATGCCTGTGAGATCCCCATAATATCCCCAGTTGCCCTTTGGAAGGTACCTGTGGGTAGTATTCTTAAGCCTATACATACCTTGGTATCCATTGGGATGGGTTCCCCTCTGTTGGTTCTGTGTGTATGGTGTGGCCGGCACAGCTCAACAATTTGCTGTAGAATGTCCCTGTCCACCCTATACTGCTCCACTATCTCCAGCTCATGTAGCCCCTGGTAGGTTACCCTGGGTCTGTACACTCTTCTCCTTCTCCTCACTGTGGGTTGGTCATCAGCATTCATATCTTCACCACCCTCAGCCTCTTGCACATATTGATGTATGAGAGCGACAGCAGCCCCTTTCATTTTGTTAGTTTTGTCAGGTAAAATTTCCTCGTCTGTGTACACCGATGGTGTAGAGTTTGTGGGAAAAAATAGACTGGAATGTGTTTGCATAGTTTATAGTAGTGTGCTAAGCTGTCCCATGTGTAATTGGCGGATTCTGATACATTTCACCTGCCAGCTATGCTAGTTCTTCTTGATTGCCTTCCTACTGCTGTTTTCACTTCCCATTGCCTTCCCATTTAAGCCCTGAGGCATGGCGCGCATACCCAGTGCTCAGATGTGAACAGAAGTGTTATTTCCTATTTTTTGTTTTAGTTTTTTTTTTTTTTTTTTTTTAAAACCTGGTGCACTGAGTACACACCTGTTTAGGCAATGTAAACACTGCTAGGCAGCCTCAGACACACCCCCTTCCTTAGCTGTGCTTAGCTAAGGGTAAACACGGGCCACAGAGCTCCAGTAAGCTTACAGCATGTATGACACTCCCCCTTATGAGGTCATCCACCTCTTAGACTTTATACAGTGGTGTTGCTGCACCTACACGGTTGGGTGCAAGCTAACACTGAGAGGAAATCTGTGATTCAGTATCACTCCCTTCATTTGCCTAAAAGAGAATGCTAATTCATAGTTATCACACTCACACTGAGCCTTCCCTCTTAGCAACCACTATTCCCTGGTATTGTTGTCTTATCCATGCCATTGACTATTATGGCAAAATGCTGATTTGGGTTTAAAAGCTTATTTCCAACTTTTTTCTTATTTTCGGGCCGATCCCGTTAGCGCACTGCTTCCCTATGCTTAAATGTCCGAGATCGGCCAAAAAAAAATAAAGTTGTTTTTTATAATTTTGCAACTATTTCTCATGCCAATGGCCATATACATGCTTTCTTTAGAGCTGTTATGCCTCAGTTTTGTAATTTGCAGAAATGTATTCGGTTAGTAACTGAATACATTTCTGCAGGTTACACTATTCCTGCACAGATGCCTGCCTGCTTCCTGGATCGCTAATTCACCTCATTTGCATGGTTTTCAGCAGCAAATGAGGTAATTAGCATATAGCAGTGGTGTCCATGCAGGAATAGTGTAGGAGCGCTCGTGCACGTCCTGGGAGCTCATTCCTGGATCGCTCGGTGACCATATTGCGTGCAGAAGCTCTTGCACTATTCTTGCACTCCGTGCATAGCTTGCTGAATCTGAGGGTATGTCTTGTTTATTGTATGATTGTATTAAAAAGGCAAGCTTTGCCAATAGATAGTGAGTGCTGAGCATGTTCATAGAAACAGCATGATAGGCTTTCTTTTATGAACTGTTTTGGGCTTCCCATTGAATGAAGTGGTGACCAGTGTGATGATTAGACCCCTGCAAACTGTCATAGTAATGCCAGCTTATATTAAGTACATCAAGTCATGCTGCATATCTGACTCTTAGAAAAAAAAATGATTACTGGTCATGACTATATAATGCATTTTTGTTTACAGAACTGAATCATCTGACAAAGAACACTGGTTTTCGCTCTGGCATAGGAGATTGTAAGGTTCTGCTTTTACCTGGCCTATAATACCTTGGTTTAGTGAAAAAAATAATTAAATCCAAAATTATTGTAAAGAGACCAGAACTAGCATGCTGTGCCTTGCTCTTGGTATGCTAAGAAGAGACTAGTGAGACTTCCTTATACCTGGTAGAGTGTTAAGACGATAGGGTTACATTTGGTCAAGTTCAGGTTCCTGATGCTGAGTTTCCCAATTGTAAGTTCCCATCGGAACTCCCTGCCAGGGCATTTTCCAAGTGTGAACCAGCAGTTATTCCTTTTGTGTTTTGTGCCTTTCACTGTTATTGTTTGTGAGACCAAGGAATTGGTATTATATATATATATATATATATATATATATATATTTTTTTTTTTTGGAGAGGATTACCCCCCCATGGATGGTGCAGAGGGGCTTGCCCCAACTGGAAAAAAAATGCTTAAGTGTTAAAGTTCTCACTGTATTGACTTACTGATGAGTTGAGATCAGTAAGCCGAGTCCTCATTGAGTTGAATCTCAACAATACATAGATGAACCCAATACAGATATCAACATGTACTGTTCACTGGGGTTCGTGAAAACACCTGAAGCAAAAGTGTAGTGGAATAGACTTTTACTACATTTGTTCTCTTGGACTGGCCTGAGAAATATGGAGTGTATAATTTGCATTTGTTCTGACTTAAGATGGAATGTGCAAAAAAGTAGTCTATTAGTTTAATTATTTATTTACTTTTTTGACCAGTTAGTCCCTTTAGACCTATGGCTTATTTACAGAAGACAGCTGGAGTTTATATGCAGTTTGTGATAGAAGACTATGAGTACACGGATTTCAAAAAGCGATTTAGCTTATAAATCTTTCAAATAATGTCATATGGAAGGTGTATAACACGGAGTGGCATTATAACCGCAACTACCAATATCTTTAAATAATTAGAAAATTCAGAAGTTAACTGTTTTGATTTCATCATATATTAACAACAGTGTGTCAGGGCTGACTGTGAAGAGTAACTCGATAACATGCAATAGTAAAACATTTGCAGATGCTGATGGTGCTCAGATAGAATGTCACGGATTTTTTTGAGGGAAACCCAGAAAAGAGAGAGGAAGAACATTTCATTACATAAAGAAGGAGATTCCAGGTTGTATGGGCAACCACACCAACTGCATTGTGAGGGTGGGGAATGCTATATAGGCTGCATTTCTACATCTGAGATGTTCATCATATTGATCACTGCTGCAGTAACCCTAGCTATATGGGTTATAACCTGCCAAGGATATAATAACCGAACAGCTTCCAAAAGTTCAGGGCACGTTCCACATGCTCATACTGTTAGGCAGCTTGAGCTGAGCTGATTTAAAGACAGGTTTGGGCCTGAAGCCCTTCAGAGTATGCTCCTCTAAGGCTGTGGAGTATTTTCCTTTGCTGAGCATATAAGTTCCCTTTGAGGGAAAAAAATTCCACTTTCTTAATTTTGTTGATGTTTTCTTACTTTCAGCTTCAGGAAAGGTATTTTAAAGCTAGGAGTGGTATAAAGTAACTGACATATTTTTTTTCTATGGGGAAATTATCTTTATTTTACTTTTGCGGGGCTGGAATAGTGCTTTTAATGTGCTTTTTACTGTGTTTTTTCTGCCAAAAAAGTAACTTTTGTGGACTAGTACTGTTTACCTGCAATTGCTGCTTGCCTTCCTGGAGAAAGAGGCACCATTTTTGGCTTGACCGTGGAACAGACTACTGGTACTATAGTTGGTTCTTCTTCCAGTCACAAAATTAAAAATTAAGCAAACAGCATTTGCCACCACAGCAGGCTAGCAATCTGCCTCAGCCACAGGTGGGTGGCTCTGCTGTGGTGGTTAGTTGTACTTCAAGCAACTAATTTTTTACCCTGGATCCCTCTGGTGTTGCACTTACAACCATTATGAAGCTGTGTTTAACCATGTCCTTTGTGGCTGTTGGGGTTCCCCTCAGTGGGCAATGGACATTCACTCATCAGTCCTTTTAGGGGGAACTCCTCTCTGTTGTATCAGAATGCTGTGCCCAACCCTGGGGAAGCTGCTGCTGCTGGCATTAGTAACACAGGTGGTCCCATGTTTCCTGTCAAAAGGAAGCCAAAAACTAAGGATGTTATTTACTCCTCCTCAATTTTCTTTGGACATGAGTATTTTTCTGGGTTTGACTCGGGATTAAATTCTGGCTATTGATTCTTCTTGAAAATCAATTTCTGGTAAAAGAAAAAGGGATTCCTCTTTTCCTGAAAAGTTTCAGGATTCTGAATCTGAACAGGAAGAGGCAGGGACAGCAGCAGTTTTTTCCAGGTATTTCTGATTCACACTCAGAGTTGAGCTCAGTTTCTGATTTTCCCTGTGGGGGTTTCCTCTTTCTCTGAGACTATTGCTAGAATGTCCTGGTGTTTTCAGTGGGAGAACACTGAGGTTTCTCAGTGTCTCACAAAATACTATGCATTGTCATAGATGGATTTTCCAGAACTTACACCCATTCCTCTTGTTCTCAGTGTCTCACAAAATACTATGAATTATCATATATGGATTTTCCAGAACTTACACCCATTTCTCCTGTTCTCTTTGCTTTAGAGGATGTGTGTTATTGTCTGATATTTTCCTGATAGTCAGCCACCTGCTCCTAAAAGGGGAGATAGGCTGCATAAGGTTCCTCAGTCTTTCAAATTTGTATACACTTTTTCCTAAACTTGACCCAGGAGCTATAGCTTGAGTTGATCCCACCTCAGCTAAGCACCTAGTTAATTCCTATCATGCTTAGTTAATTATTATCCTACTTAGTTAATTCCTATCCTATTCTTTCTGATAAGAAAGGCAAAATTATTGATGGGTATGAGAAAAAGACATAGACGTCTGCAACTTTGATTTTCAGAATTTTGAATTGTGAGGCTCATGTGTTAAAGTTTGTTCTGACAGATTGTGAAAGTACGAGGAATGTCTTATCTGCAGTTTCTTGTTTTGAAAAAAAAATCTGCTTTAAATAACTTAGTTTCATCTGTTGCACAGATCACTACTCATTGTTTACAGTGTGTGTGTATATATGACTCTGTTGATACTTCTTCCAGGGCTATGGCCACTGGTACTCTTTTGAGGAGGTTTGCATGGCTGCATTCTCAGAACCTCCCAGATGATGATAAAGATGAGATTTTAAAATCTTCCTTGTATGGAGATTTAGTGTTTGGCCTCTCTTCTGCAGAGTTGTTCAAAAAGTGTGACAAAATGGGCAAGCACATGGAATCTCTTAAGATTTTCAGGCCTCCTTTTACAAATTTTCACAGGGATTTTCTATCTCATCATCCAGTTTTGGCAAAAAACAGAATAAACAGTCTCAACAAACTATAGGTAAACAGACGCTTAAGAAAGCAAACCTTGCCATTATGGCTGAGTGTCAGGTGTGGTTGTGCTTTAGCTAAGTTCTGATGAAGTTCTTTTATGGAATGAAAGTGCTTAACTGAAGTGGAATAAAGTTTTACTGTTTATCAATCAGTATGTTATTTTTGAAGTTAGTACCTTGTTGATTAGTGGATTTTTTGTTGCATTTTTTTCTGGTCATGTGGTACATCAACAAGCAAGGAGGAACCAGGTCATAACCCCTTTGCAGAATAGCGATGTTAGCTGGGGATATAGCTTCACAGCACAATCTTACTCTACAGGCATCCTACATTCCATCAGAGCAAAGTTGTCTGGCAGACAAGCTGACCTGGGCATACCCTCACAAATAGAAACTAGATTATTGGGTCTTTCATAATTTGATTCATCTGTAGGGAGTTCCTCAAGTAGACTTGTTTGCCTCCTGTCTGAACAATCAACTGGCAATATTCTTTTCTGGGACTCCATGCAAGAAGACCTTTTCCTTCGACAGTAATGTTCCTGAATGCTTTTCCATGCTTTCTACTAATATCCAGGGTACTTTTGTAGATTCTGAAGGAATCCCTCAAGATCATTGTGGTGACTTCCTTCAAGCCCAGGCAACCACGGTTCTCATTTCATTTGGAAGAGGCCAAGACAATTACTACAAGTTTCCTCACAGACTCGTTCTGCTCACACAACAGGGGTGTTTGATACACCCCAACATCAATCAACTTCGGCTGAGTGCCTGGATGACAACACCTTAATTCCTTTTAGGCACCAGTTTACTGAAGATGTGCAGCAGGTACTAAAGGAGGCAAGAAAACCTGCTACTAGAAAATCATATGTTAGCAAATGGAAAATGTGTTATTGATGGTGTCAACAACATCACCAGTATCCATTCAGGGCTAGTTGTTTTCTGGTTCTATAATATTTGAGCAAGTTACTATTCTGTGGCCTTATTCCTCTATCAAGGTTCATTTATAGGCCATTCCAGCATGTCTGCTCATGGATCCTCCTCTTTCGATGCAGTCTCATGTCAAAATGTTCTTGAAAGGGGTTTTATGTAAGAGGCCTCCAAGAAATCCAAGTGGCCCCTCCTTTAGGTCTTAATTTTGTATTAGAGAAGCTAACACTTGCTCCATCTGAATCAGCTAATCTGGCTGACTTGAGGTTCTTAACATGGAAAACAGCTTTACTGATTTCTCTGACCTCTGCAAGAAGGTTATCTGAGTTGCAAGGTCTTATGGTGAGTCAACCCTACCTAATTTTCCATAGGAACAGGGTTTCTTTCAGAACTAATCCTTCTTTTATGCCCAAAGTGGTATCCAAGATCACCTTAAGCCAAACTATCCATCTCACTATCTTCTTTCCTGAACATAAAAATGAGGGAGAAAGGATACTTCATACATTGGATGTCCTCAGACAACTCAAATACTATCTTGACTGAAATTAATCTTTCTGATCTTTTGATCAATTGTTCATTTCTTATGAAGGTGAGAAGGGTCAACCTGTGTCTAACCAGATTGTTTCCAAATGACAGTGTAAGGCTATTACTCACCATAACAAAATTGTTTCAGGCAGTATCTGGGCTTACTGTGCTAGGGCCCTAGCTACATCTTTGCATACCTCTCAACCTCTTAGTGCAAGAAATCTGGGCTAACCCTAAAATAATGGGGAGGGGGATAAAGGCTGAAAAATGGGGACAGATTTTAAATATTGTTCTTATATACTTAGAAAGTTGCTAGAATAATAGGATTTGTGTGCATTTTATTAAGGGTGCGAAGTTTGAAACTCCAATGTGTGCCATTATTTAGTGACTTCAGTCCTAAAACGATTTGCCAGAAAAGCACAAATTTTATGAGGAAGACACCAAAAAATATGAGGTAAAAATCTGGACATTCTGCAAAAATCTGGGCACTTGAGGGTTATACATTTATGGCTTTTTGGAAAGGGATGGATTGCAGAAGTAGCTGCTACTTGGTCATCTTTACATACTTTTACAAAGCACTATAAGCTTGATTCCTTGTCTAGGTCCAGATCAAGCCTTGCTAGGGCCATTCTCCATGGGATCTTGGACACTTCTCCATCCATGTCCCAAATGTAGTTAGCTAAGGTAATCTACCAATATAGTTAAGGTTACTGCAGCAGTAATCAATAAGATGGACATAGTATACTTGCATAAGTAAAACTTACCATAACAATAGAAGTTCAAATGATCACTACTCCAGTAGCCACTCACTCCCTCCATCTCACTTCTTTTTTGGTGTGTTTTTTATTCCAGAGTATGGACATTTTTTTATGTATCTAACATTGTCCTGTCAGGGCTCAGCTTCCTTCTCTCTGCTGGCAGGAAAGCTCTGAAGGGCTTCACACCCAACCTTGTCCTTTAGTCAGCTCAGCTGGAGCTGCCTGAGAGTTTGGATCAGTGGAAGGTGCCCTGAAGTTTTGGAACCTAGCTGTTTTTTTTATATCCTTGGCGGGATATGACTCATATAGCTAAGGCTACTGCAGCAAGGATTGTTTAAACATCTAATGTTATGGTAAGTTTTGCTTACACAGATGTACTTTCTCTGCCAGGGGTGTTTTGGAAGATTATACTGAAGAGACAGGTACATTTTTGCTGTTAAAGAGTCTGTATAGTGTAGACAACTGGGGAGGGGAGGTCCAGGTTTTGCTTAAAACCTTGCCATGTGGGCTTGTCAGTGCAATATAGTGTTGCCCTGTATTGTACATATACTGTATAACATTGAATTAAGTCATCTGGTGATAGAGGGAGATCACATTATTGAATATATGAAAGCAACTTGAGTAGGACAGAGGAGTTTCTGTTAGTCAATGAGCAGGTGGTAGTAATTTTAGGGAGGTGTGTGAGTGATAGTATTTGACTGTTTCAAGGGCGCCCAGTTTTATTTAATTTTTTGTTGATTGTGAAAGTTATTCAGAAAAAAAGTGAATTATTGGTCAAGCTAGATACCATGTTATTTATTGGAGGTTGTCAGCTTATTAGGGGTACCTTTGAAAGTATTTACTTGAAGAAGAAAGGACCACTCAGGAGGAGGTTTGGTTGCTTCAAAAAGATTGCTTTTGTTTTTGTAGCATTAACCATTTGAAATGTCAGAACCTGCTAGAGAGAGTCCTGAAATGTGGTGACTGAATGGCCGAAAGAATGGACTTGCATATATTAAAAGATGACATTTCTTGGAATATTTCCTTTTCTCTGTGATATGGTGATCTCGGAGTTGATGTATATATAACTTTGGGGGGTGTGGGGGCCTTGTCCCCAACATGGGTAGGTGCAGACTGGGCTTGCCTCCCTGCAAAAAGAAGTTTAAAGGAGAAGAGCAATTTTCAAGATTCACTCTTCTCCAGGTTTTCAGTCTATTTTTTACTACTTTTCAGCACTTGGCATTTCAAGTGTGAATATTTTAACAGGGGGGCATTATTTGATTAACTATGAACTAGCCCTTATAGGGAAGACAGTTTTGTTTTGAATTTTTTTCTGAACAATGCTCCTTCCATGAGAAGAATGAAATATGACAATATCACCTGGATATTAAATAACTTGGTTATTATACCACTTCTGCCAGAGTGACTTGCTATAAAAGAAAGATGGGCGAATGACAGAGCCTTGTGGGATGCCACTTTTGATCTAGGAAGGCTCTGAACTCATCTAACCCACTTTTACTCTTTGGATTGTAGAATAAAGGTAAATGGATATTCAGTAAACAGTGCTGTGCATGTATTCAGGCTCAACATATTTCAGTATTATGGGGTGTATAATATACTTTTGTCAGATCTGGAAAGAGCACACTTGTGCACTTAATACCTCCATCCTCAGAACTACGGATGATAATAAGTTGGATAAGGACAGTGTCACTTCTGTGCTCTTGCCAAAAGCCATGTTGGAAGTTGTAACAGGTGCCTGAAATAAAAGAAATATCCTACAGCTGTTTATTTACTGCTGTTGAGGCTGAAATTACAACTTTAGGAATGAATCCATCAGCTGAGAAGTAATGAGGCTTGATTGTAGTTAGAAGTCTGTCTAAGTATCTTACTGCTGGTGAGCAACTGAGGTAAATGGAGTCAGTGGGACTAAAGAGGTGGGCTGGAAAAGTACATTTCAATGATTGTATCTTTAAACTTAAAAATAAGAGATTTCTGAGATGCAGAAAAGGGGAGTATTAACCTACTCTGTAAAAAGAGGGAAAAAGGACACAGAGAACAGCAGAGGAACAAAAAGTGTGAGCTGGAGCATGACTGGGTAACACTTATATGCAGTACAAGGAGTCTGGGCAGGAAGATGGGGTGCTTCACACAATGGTGTAGGAGTGGAGGGTAAACATTACTGGAATCACAAAAACATGGGCCAGTGACTAAAAGGAGTATGACACGGAGGAGTCTGACTGGAGGTTGCTTAACAATGACAAAGAAAGGTGGGATGAAAGTGGAGTACCAATCTACAAAGGAGGGTATCAGATGTGAGACCAGAGAGGAGGAGGAACATTACCCCATAAATGAGGTAGAGAAGTGGATGGTGGCAAAACCTATGATAAGCACCAGGTTCACTGTGACTGAGGAAGGGATACAGAATGCTGATGGATCAGTACACTGAATTAACCACCCTCAGACATGTCAGTGGAGGAGGATGAGAGGCTGAAAAAGAGAATAAAGGAGCAGGGAAGGAGGAAGAGGTTATAGATGAGGAGGATCTGAATCTGCCTGTGGCAGATAGTGAGATTCTGAGCTCCAAGGCAGAGAGGGACTAGAAGATAACTGATGTATTGGTCCAGGAGGGGGTTCAAGCAAGTGGTGTGGGAGGGTACCAGAAAGAATAGAATTGTGGCCATGGGCCTAAGCAAGGATGATGGAATCAGAGTTATCCAGGGAAGGTGCTTTTAGCCAGCAGTGATCATGCCACTGTGTGATTAAAGGAATGCTTGTGAGTATGTGTGTTAGGGGGAGATTAATAACAGAGGGACAAAAATGATGGTGTGGAATTTTAGGGTGTGGTTATGATGAGGTGAGGGAGAGGGTAAAAGTTGGGTTGTGATCTGAGGACAAACTCAAGGAGCATATTTTCTCTGGGAATGAGTCAGGAATGCAGTACCCAGGGCAAAATGCAAAAAAAGGAGTAAGTCATTATGGCCATAGAGGAAAGCAATTAGAGCAAGCAATAAGGCAGAGACCAAGATGAAAGTATACAGTATAGTTGTGGAGAAAGCACAGTACAAAGAGGAAGTAGAAGGCAACAAAGGAGATGAGATGGGCAAAGGAAAAAGCTGAAAAGGTATTTGTAGTTGGAGCTAAGAAGTGGGAGCAAGGGGTTCTTTAGGCTTATAGCAAAAAGTAGGAAGGGAATAACACACCTGGCTAGGTTGAGCACAGATAGGAAGGAGATCATGGAAGAAGTGGAAGAAGCATAGGCATTGAAAGAATACTTTCCTTAAGTCATTAGGAATGAAAGCAATGGGAGCGTGTTGTAGTGGTAGGCTGCTTAGGACAACAGGTAGAGAACAGTGGCCTGACACTAGGAAAGGAGTTAGAGGAAGCTGAGAGTGAACTGGCTTCCCCAAGGACAAATGAGTTGTATGCACAAAATGGGCTGCCTCCCTGGGTCCCTAGGAACCTGGCCAGTGTGATAGCAGTTCCCTTGACACAGGCAAGTACCTAAGGAATTTAAAACAGCAACTGTGGTACCCTTGTGCAATGAAGGGGGAAAGAGGAAGAATCCTGAGAACTGCAGGTCTGTAAGAGCAGTCATTGGGAAAGTCGAGGAATGAATCCTGAGTGAAAGGCAGATTGCTTTTCTTGTGGACAACAATCAGTGCAGAGTGTTGACCAGAAGAATCTATCAGTCAAGCCTGATCCTGTGTTTTAACTAGGTTATATCAGAACTTTACAGGAGAGAACTGGTGGTTGTGTTCTCTCTGGGCATCACCAAGGTTTGTGTCTCAGTCCCACACAGGAAGCTTCTAGAAAAACAGGGGAGTGAGGGCAGGGGGTTGGTCCAGGTAGGTTAAAGACTTAAGGAACTGGATTTCTATATGGTTGAATGGTATGGAAGAGAGGGTTGTAGTGAAAGGGATGATGACAGGTATAAGGGAAGTGACAAGTGTAGTATTGTAGGGGTCAGTCCAGAGTCTGACACTGTTTTTGTGTTTGATTCAGGCATCTCTAATAGAAAAAAAAGAACAGGATCAAGCCTTTTTGCTGATGGTTTATCAATGGTGGCTGAAGGACCAGTTTAAGTAAGGATTTGGAAAGTCTAAATAAGTGATATGAAGGTGGTACTTCTGTTTCACATGAAACAGATAGAGAAGAGAAGAGAAGGATGAAAATAAAGAGAGGGAGGTAGAATGCTAAATGCATTTAAATAGTATACCAACCTGGGCCACACCAGTGTTAGTGCAAAGTGACAGCTGGGGGAATTAAAACTAATAGTAAAAGAGCAGAAAAAGAAACTGAAGATTTTACTCACACCTGACCTTGAACACCAGGAGTAGCATAAAAGGACAGAGGTGAAGGGACCAGAATCTTAGGATGTATCCTCTGGTAAATAGACTCAAAAAGTAAAGATCTAATGCTCCAATTCTACCAGCCTTGTCAGTCAACACCTTGAGTTCTTTGTGTGGTAATCATTTGAAATGTCAGGACCCACATGAGTGAGTCCTGAAACATGGAGACTGAGTGGCCGAAAAAATGGACTTGTATATACCAAGTCTGAGATGGACATTTTCTCAGAATATTCCATTTTTCTCTGAGGCACGGCAGTCTGGGTTTTGGTTAGTATATATAAGTTTTGGGGAATGGGGGTGCAGTAGGGCATTTAAAGAAGAAAAGAGATGTTTGAGATTCACACTCCTGCAGTTTCAGACTTTTTTTCAGTTTGTTGTCATTAGACATTGCGAGTGGCGATATTTCAGTAGGGAACCCTTTGTACCATTCTGGAGACCATACAAGAAGAGGGATATGAGGCTGCTGAAAGGATGCCAGAGAGAAAATGCCAGAAGGGTGCATGGGACATTAACAATATGACCCAAGAGTAGTGAAGCTAGAAGGCTTATCATTAAAGATTGGACAAGACAGAGAACAGATTATGTGTGTGCAGAAGATCATGTCAAGAAGATGCCATCTGGTCCTTCTGAATAGGACAAAAAGCACAAAAGTAAGATGAGACAGTACAGTCAGCAGATTGTAGGGCTTAACTGCTCCCTGGATCTCTTAAAGCACTTCTTCATGGAGAGGGATGTGAACCGATGCAACAGAATACTGGAAAGAATGGCGGACAGTGAATCCAGATAAGCAATTAAGAGGACATATGATGAGCTGAGAAGAGATGAGGGGCAAATAAAGGGATAAGGAGAGGGAAAATGCTGAATTTAATCAAAGAGCAAGGTAGATGAGCTTATTGTCTTTTTATGCCTTCAAGCTAATGTAAATGACAGAAAGTGGGAGGATTTCACAGAGAGAGAGAGAGAGATTAAATAATAGGAATGTCTGATCTTGCCATATTTGTTAAGGGTATAAGGTAGTTTGCTATTAAAGTACATCTCTAAGACTAGGTGTCTGTGAAGCATGGATATTTGAACATTCTGGAAAGCACTGTTTCTAACCCAGACAACCTATATTTTACTTGTGGCCCTGAAATTACAGGTGTTGATTGGGGAGGGAGAAGAATGAAGAGGTTATACCCCCTTGCCTGTTTCTTGGTTGGAGCAGGGAGGATGAGTGTCCAGGAAAAGCTTGGGTCCCTAGTGGTGAATGGTGGCTGCCACAAGACATTGTCCTTCAAGATGGAGAGCTGGCTTAAGGTGATGTCATTGCATAGGTAAGGATTACCCTTTGCTAGCATGTGACCCCCACTTTGAAGGTGTGCTCTGGCATTTGAGAGGAGAGGCTTTGAAAAAGTCCTGCATTGCAGCAGGATGAAAATGCTTGTGTTATTGGACATTAAATACTCTTTTCTTTTACTGATGCTGCCGTTGTTCCTGTGTGCCCTAACTGCTTGATTTTATTTATATAAAACAAATTCTCAACCAGTCAACAATACGATAAATCAGCTCTCTCCTCTTTGTCCCTCTGTGGTGACAATGACACCTTTACTGAGCTTATGGACCTCCACTGTATGAAGACCTTTATGATGAAGGCTTAGGCTTGGGCATCACCACTAAGCATAAAGAGACGAGGAAGGTAGAATAACATGGAAAAGATGTAATCTAAAACTCCAGAGCAGATAAGAAAAGAAAAAAAATTCCTAGGTGGTCCTCAGGAAAATGGTGCCATTTCAAGGAAATTTGAAGTAAGGTTTTTCACACATGCTTCTCCTGTGAGGAAATTACCAAGAGATGACAGATCTGTAGTGGCAAGAATAGTGGGAAGTGATATATTGGTTTGATTCAATGTCATTTGATTGCTTTTACTTCAAAGCATTTACAGAACATAAACGATTGTGTGTGCTATCAGATACACACATTCATTTCAAACTCAAAATAACAAAATGGTTGCATTTGGATAGAATTTTGTCCAGAAGAACATAGGAGGAAAGGTAGTATCATGTTTTCCAGGTAGAAATAGTAGGTGTATGGAAATATTTGTCATGATCACAGATGCTTTGTCATATTGAAATGCCAGGTAATAACTCTTTTCAGAAGAAAGCTATAAATGGTTCTGAGGTTAGGTTTAGCTGGCAGGGAGGTTACTTAAAAGAAATGTGTCAAAGTCAGATATTGTATATTAGTTGCTAAATTTAATCCAACTGAAATTTATATCATCTATAATTAAAGTTTCTTTTTTATACTTACTTTCAAGCCAAAAGGCAGATTAAGGAAGCCGTTTGTGAATATGCTTGGTAATGTTTTGTTCTGCACATGAGGCAGAAAACCATGCAGAATGTTCTTGAGCTGTCTTGTGTTCAGGAATGCCACCCACCATCTTACCACTTTTCAGTCTAAACCTCTAACATTTTTACTTCTATTTTTGATATTTTTCTTTCTTGATATAGTATGTTTCTGTGAAAATGTAAACTTGAAGTTTGTTTTTGCACAGGCAACTGTTCCAATTTCTAACAAGCCAAAATATATATGTTTAGGTTTGGCACACTGCATATTTACTGTCTGCATTTACACAACTAAATATTGTGGGTGAGCATGTACACACACACACACACACACACACACACACACACACACACACACACACACACACACACACACACACACACACACACACACACACACACACAATATTTTTGTAGAGGAAGGCTCCACATTCTTAACTCTAAGGTGATAATTAAATTCTCTTAAAAAATGACACAATGAATGCCAATTTTCGTTGAACTGCAAGTGTGGTTTCATACTACAGATCATTCAGTCATCCTGTCTGGTTAATTTATTTGTCATGTAAACATAGCTTCCTTGTCTTTAGTTGACTAAGCAATGGATAGGTTTCAGTTCCTAATACCATATTCTGTTCCACATATATTGTATCTGTGTGTGTTACAGGAATGTCGCTGTTGTATATCAGACCAGAAGATGTAAGGGATGACGTCTGATATGGGTGTACATGATCATTTCACGGGGGGAAATGAAAGGATTGTCCTCAACAAGAAGGACTAAGGGGGAGAAGGGGACAAAGGTATCAGATTGCAGGGACCAAACTACTACTTTGGTCTGTAAAAGCAGTTCTTCACTGTGTGGATCCATTGTGGAGAGGGAATTCACAAAGGTGTTCAAGAGGGCATGAAACAGATGGAAAAGAGATGAGAAGGATGAAAAGAAAGAGGTGGACGTAGAATGCTAAATGCTTTTAAATGGTATACCAAGCTTACTGTTGCCTGACAACATGCCGATGTTACTTAAATGTAATTTTGGTCTAATTTTGATCCCTTTGTATGCAAGGATATAGCTTTGAAACTGATCATCATTTTGTAGAAAATATTTCAGAGGAAGATGTGGATCTTCTGTGCTACTTTTCTGTCATATATGAACAGAACACTCAAAATTCTAAGTTGAAACAGACAAATATTTTTAATTTGTGATACCATTTTGAGATAAGGATCATGCAATTTACATTATTTTGTCACCTGTATTGAATATACTTAACAAATGTGACATGTTTTTGTGAATGGACATAGGTTATTTTTTTTAGTTTGTCAAGACCTAAGTCTATTATATCTTAATCAGGAATACTGAAGTATTCCTCTTGCAAACATTAATATAGAGTGAGCATTACAAAGGCACTCTGCTTTTCAACTGCTACTATACTTTCAGACAGAACATGCTGAAATGACATATGATGATGCTGTCAAAAGATCCTGGACAAAGTCTTCTAGAACTTGTAAGAACAGGTCTCAGCAGAAGTCCCTCAACTTACCTACTCAATGCACACCTGCAATAACAAGTTACCAATAGTATAGTTGCTCCCAGTAAAGAACTGCTAAACTAACATTAGATAAAGAATGTAATAATAATTGGTGACTCAGTTGTTAGGCATACCAATTCTCCACTCACCAGGCTGGACAAGGCTAGGGTTACTGCCAGCTGCATCTCGGGTTTCAGAATCACACACACACACAAAGGCCCTCAAGTCCCTTTTCCCCAGACAAGTATGACTGCAATATGATGGTGTTCCATGTAAGAGTGAATGAAATGGGGTCCAAAATCCTGAGGGACATGTCAGAACCAAGGGATGCTACAAGCTGTTGAAGGCTAGTGGAGGGGCAGAGGGCAAGAAGGGCACATGGTGATCTAAAAAGCCAATTTTTAAAGACTGTTTATTACTGTGACAGAAACCAGCCAATGTTAATCTAGTTTACCATTCTGAACTATCTGCAGATAGGATTTACAAAAATGGACAACAGAGGAATTAGCTGAAAACAGGAGTGAAATAATTTGACCTGTATGTGTTATTTGGTTGCTGCAGTACCTGATCTGCATAGAGAAAACAACTGCAATTGCTTTGCATCTTGTGACTTAGTGGATCTAGTTCTGACTGTGGTCCCAACGACATTCCATACACTTTATATTGTGTGACTGGAAATATGCAAGCTCTAGTACTTCTAAAGTGTGGATATTTCCAGCTTCACAATGAAGAGTACATTGGGCTCACAGGACTATGGTCAGAAATGGACAAACCTCAAAGCCTTATCTTATGGTTTACTTGGCATGTAGAAACAAAAGCTGGACAGAATGAATGCTACACATCACACGCTATCGCTACCTAATTCACCATTATGTGTTTTTCAGTCCAGTGATTATCTATAACCTCTGAAAGAGGCAATATTGAAATAAAATGCAAAGTGTACATGAACATGTAGATACAAACAAGCCAACCACCATATAGTGAGGTAATTAATGTCTCAGCAGAACTCCATAACTATTGGCAGGATTAGACCATGTCATACAACCTAGAAATTCAAATATGAGTATAACATATGCATATCACTTGCCAGAAGAACTGCAAGGCAGTATTTAAGTTACTACACCAGGTTAGATTGTGCAGATGGCATTATGGACTTCAAGGAAGTGTATTACATCACCTCAGAGAGTTCATCAACAATGTTTATTACTTTCACAGCACAAAATGCAGTCAGTGATTAGCCCAATGGACATCTAGAGCAAACATTCTGAGTTGTATATATAGCAGCAGTTTTCATTGCAAAATTACATCTTACTTAAATAGCTTTCAGTGAATGTGTTCTTGATTCTGTATCCGCCTTTCTAATGCCATACAGCCTAACCAAATATGTATAGTTAAAAAGGAGTACTGACTCACATCACAGGAAAGATATGGGGTGTGCTTATTTATTTATTTGTTAACCAGGTTAGGTGACTAGTCAGATAACCATTTACAACCATGACCTAAGCTCACAAGGAGTAACAGAATGCTGCACAATAAAAACATAAAAACAAATCAAAGCACAATGGACATAAAGGAAAATACAAAACACTGTAAACTGCATGAAAATGTAGGCTGCAAACAGGGTGAATTCAAATAATAATGTATGAAGGACAATATGGCATACTGAAAGGAGAGTAACTGTTATATAGTGGCTATTTACAGAGAGTCAGACATTGTACCCAGCTGAAGTTATTTAAAGAATATTTGCAGCAAGTCAAACTCTGCATCTAAGAGATCCTATTTACACACATACAGTATATAGCATGCATTTGAAGAACAGAACCTTTCAGATTTTTAATGTGTACTCTCTAAGCAATACGTAGACCTACAGTAATGTTGGTAAGATCAAACACATCACAAAATCACAATAGGTATATATTTTAATTTGTATGGCTTTCTGCACAAAATACTCATTCAGTGATGTTGCCAAGGAACTTCAAATAGATATGTTGTAGAACTGAAATAAAATGGATTACTTTACAATTTCACGAAAAAAGTGGATTCATCATTCATTTCTCTGTACAAACTCCTTTAGAATTTCTCTACAGTTCAGCTTGTCTGTTCTTTCTTTGTAAATGTGCAGAAGCATTAGGTGACTGTACCTCTTCTCTGTCATATCAGATCTTAATTATGATTTTATTCTGCATTGGGTAGAAAATGCCTTTTCCCTGGTTGTTGTACTCTTCGGAACAAGGAGGTAAATTTGCAGTAACTATTGCTTCAGTGTACAGCATTTGCTATTGGCAGTCCTTGTCCACCAAATCACCAGTTATAGTGTCTATTGAGTATACAGTTGCCACCTCTGGGAATACCTGTTGTATATGCATAGGTGCCGGAACCATAGAACGAGGGAGCGCCCCCACACTTTTACAGCTGCAAGACCTATAGGTGGATCTGCACGCTAATGTAAATTCAGAAGTGCACGGAAGTAACAACTATGTTCCACACGCCTGCTGCATTCCTAATCACATCAGTCCTGTTGGTGTGTGTGTGTGTGTGTGTGTGTGTGTGTGTGTGTGTGTGTGTGTGTGTGTGTGTGTGTGTGTGTGTGTGTGTGTGTGTGTGTGTGTGTGTGTGTGTGTATGTGTGTGTGTGTGTATAATATGCCCCAGTTACTTATGGCTGGTGGTGACAATTACTCAGGCTCAAACCTAAGGAGCATGCATGCTCTACCCACAACATCACTTGTGATCTAAGGAGTTTGGTCAGTTCCTCTTAAAATTTTTGGTTTTCTGGCAAATCAGTGAGAATGGAATTCACTAAATAATGATAGCCCTTTAAGTTTCAGTCTTCCTATCTTTTTGGTAACACAAAACACTATATTTTATCAACATTCTAAGATTATACAAGCAATATTTAAAATGTGTCCCTGGTTTTGGGCTTTTGTCCCCTCCCAAATACATTTTGGCTTTTTCCAGATTTCTTCTGCTGTGAAATTGAGGTTTAGTTGTGTCAAGTACATGGTGCAGTGGTAGTGTTGTTGCCTCACAACAAGAGGTTTCTGGTTTGATTCTTGGCTAGGGTGCCTTCCGTGTGAAGTCTGTATGTCCTCCCTGTGTTTGTGTGGTTTTCCTCCCATGTTACAAAGACATACATCTGGAGTATTTCTCCCTGTGCCTCTGCTGAAAATTGGCTTTGTTCCAAGTTTGACTTTCCTGGTAAACAAATGTTAAATAAATAAAAAAATTTGCTGAGAGCTTCAGGGGAAGAAAACTTTAGTGCTGCTTATTCTGAGTCTGTTTGCATTGTTAGTAGCACAACAGATAGTTGCCTTACTTTTAATGCAGATGGCTGTGGGTTCTACTCCCACAGTTTGCAGATGGACAGCTGATACCGTACTGTGTTATACTTTAAAGGAAGTGGATGCTGCAGTCCTGTGAATGTCCTCCTTTGGTGGAATTACCTAGTAGCTATGACCCTGTTATCAGTTTGCCATACATTCTCTATTGCAATATTACTAGCCTATCATTTTTTTAATGTAACATAGGCAATTTATTCTTCAAGGGCAACAGCCACTTTGTTTGTAGATGAAACAATGAAATATAAAGTTGTTTCCTAGCAGCAACCTCTTCATTAGTTAGACACCCCTTTTTGGTGGAATTATTTAGATGACTTACTTCTGCAGAGATTTTGCATATTTACTGATATTGGTGGATTGTAATGACAGACATTTGAGTGGCCTTTTCTGGTTGAAATTTTATGAAATGGGTAATTTTGTCATTGGTTCATACATTTTGTTTCATTGCTTACTAGAAGACTGTTCAAAACTACAAATTTAAAACACAATCTAACAACTGGTGCTGTATTATACAAGGAATATAATTTAATACAATCAGGAAGGTGAATCAAAGAATGCATACATGTATGCATGACCCTAAAATGTGTTTGAAAACAGCCAAGAGGAAAGTGTGAAAGGCTCAAAATCATGGGCAAATGTTAAGCTTTACTCTTGTTACCAAAGCAATGGATGAAGGTAAAACAGTTCACACCACATTACCTTGATCTGGCCAAGCCTTTTGACACAATCCCCTACACAGGTGTAGTACAAAAGATGAATAATGTAGGAGCAACCATTTGAATCACTAGCTGGGTTGCCAACTTGCTCACAAGATGCAGGAGATCAAAACAGGGGAAGAGACCAGTTACCAATGGAGCCCCCAGGGTTCAGTGCTGAGACTTTTTCTGTTTGGCATATACATCTCAAAAGTAAAAGGAATTACCAAAGGGCTTTGGCCGGCTAAGTTTGAGATGACTGCAAGCTAGGAGCAGTTATTGAATCCCCAAAGGACTTAACCATCATGCAGGAAGGTTTGTCCCAAACAATAACTGGTGTCAAAATCATGATACTGCCCTCTGAAAACTGACCCAATTGTTTGGCATTTGGGAACTTATGTGTACAGTGACCTAACTTTTGACCAACATGTGCCCAGAGTCATAAGAAAGCCTTTCTATATTGCACATGTTTGTGACTAGATCTAAAAATCTTGTTGTCCCCCTTTAAAAAGCTCTCTTTAGGTCAATCATTTTGTATAATGCCCACTTTGGCATGTATCTGTCCAGCCCCATGCAAAAATTGGAATGCCTTCAGAGGTACCTTACTTAAAAGGATACAAGTCCTAAACAATAGGTCTTGCATGGACCAGCTCAGAGATTTATTACTATCCTCGGTATCCTACAGCGTGCTTAGAGGTGACGTGTCTGCATACAAGGCATCCTCTGACCTAATACAGATGACCCTACTGAACATCAGCAAGTCAAATGGCATCAGAAGTACTCAGTCCAGGTATCTAAACTGAATGTAGTGGAGAGATGGATATATATCACAGAGGCTACCACCATTCTGGAACAGACTATCCATTCAAGTAAAACAATGCTCATCCCTGTCCATATTCAAATGCAACTTGGATCTAAGGATGGGTAATAGAAAACGTACTCCAGGATTGCCCTTCATACCACTAATGGATAGAGGCAGGTACTAAATGTTGCATCCCTTACATTGGTCCCCTCAAATTATCTATGGAGTGATCTCAGTTATTCTCACTAGGGCTAATATACAATTATCAGCCATGGGATAGGTAAGACCAATCAGAAAGTGTTAATTCAAGCACCAAAAGGGAATTGGCTAAGCTTAAAATGTCCTTCAAGTGAACCTATGTTGTGGTTGTAAATATTTATAAAACAAATTGCCCTTTTTTGATCACTAAGTGCCCTTCTCACCCTCCGCCCCCACCCTCAGTCTTCAACAGCTTCTGGCGCCTGTGTGTATATGTCTTGGGAGCAGCTGCAGCTGTGCAGTCAGACTGTCAATGTTTATGTCTTTGCCTCCATACATGCTCACAACTTGACTGGAATTGCATGCAGCTGAACTGCTCTTTAACAATCTGTATTTGGTGAGCTCTGTCCTTGATGGTATCACTTGATCAAAATTATCATTTGCCTTTGCAAGTTTAACTTGAGGCTGTTTATAGTAGTTATTTTAGTTTGTGCCATCAGTATTTTTGCTTGTAACATACTCATACCTCTCAACCTGGAATAATCAACAATCAGGACAAAGGCCCATGAAAAGTGGGTACAACTGGTGAAAAATCTAGACACTGATTAACATAAAATTTGCATGAATTATGTAACCCCACCCACTCCACTGGAATTGTGGGATACCAACATTCAAAACGCAAACTGAAGAAAAGACAAAATATCAAACACAAAATATAACCATAATAATAGTTATTTATTTGTATTAACATTTGAACTTGTATAAAATGAAATGCATTTTTCTTTTATAAAAATAAAATTAACTGCTACACTAATATTAAATAACTCCACTAAATGTAACAAAATTACAAAATATTAACTAATTATCCAGCATCCATCTGCCTGTCTAGCACTAAAAACATTTTAAACAATTATATTCCCAGTTGGTCAGTGCAATCCAGTGACCAAAAACTCCTATCTATCTACAAACCTAGCAAATATGCTAGCGATTGTCTGTACTCATACAAGGTTGCTAAGGCCTAGAACTCTACCTTGTGCTGAGTCTAAAAAATAGGTCTATGGAGATCAGTGCTGTACCCTGGAAAAGAAATACAAAGAAATAACTGAAAATGCTGGCTAGTATCCTGATACAGAGTACCATTTACATTTTAAAACAAAATGCACATTTTAAAACAAAAAAATGAATCTACAGACCTAGTGTATTTGCATCTGCTACTCAAAAAGTAATTAGCCAGATATAGACAACTGTTACTCAATTGTAAATGCACCAATAAAGCTGCTCTGCTTGTGTGCAATTATAGTATAAAAAGTCAGTAATTAAAAAAATTGTGGGAGGGAGACTGGGAAGTGCGAGTCACAAGGAGGAAATAGCTTCACCTCACACTCCACTTCTAATTCTGACCCTTCTATACCTATTCTATAGTTTTAAATGCTGTCCAAACACAGTCAAGTTACTTACTAGTAAGTTTAAGACAATAAGACAGCTACATCCAAACTGACATTACAGGTCAAGCTAAGAGGACACTAAAACGGTGCCTGGCTGCAAGAGTAGCTCTCAATCAATCTGATTAAAATCTCAGCCAAATCAGGGACAATTCCAGAAATAATCTTGAGAAAATCAGGGTCACTGTTAGAATATTAGTACATACTACCTTGCGACATTGTATATTAACTCACATTCTCTTATTCTGCATTTCTCTGAAGTAAGACAAATCTATGACTCTAATTATTGTCATTTATTAAGAGTAGTTCTCCAGAAATCACCAGTTTTAGGAGGAATTAAGAGTGAATGAGCTAAAACCTGAGTCATAAGTAGGGATCGTCATTAAAATCAGGGACAGTTGACAGGCATGGCTGCAAACTGTATGGATTGCGTGAGTGAGTACTGAAGAGGCTTCAACTTGCCCATCACCCTGAATTAGATTAAGCAGGTAATCGGAGAGTGAATACAGGAATCCTTGGAAGTGCAAGTGAAATACTTAAATTCCTAGATATGTAACTCTCCTCCTTGAGACACAGCTCTTCAGCTCAAGACAGAAAGGAGTCCCAAAACACTGCGACAAAATTCTACACATTTTTTTCTATTTAAACTGTGTCTTACGTGTCTGGATATCAATGACACTGCACAAAGCACTACTGATTCTGCTGTTTGAAACCCTTGGATATTTATATTAGAAATATCGTTCAGTCTCTCCAACAAAGCAAGGAAGGATGCACACCAATTCCTCTCAATATTGCATTACAAGAAAGATAAACATAAAAACGTAAAAGACCCAACTCACAGATGATTTAAATATTTGTACTGATTACATGGAAATCTTTTGCTAACTGTAACAAGTGCCTTTTGGAGAAAATGTCAAGAAAAGGACCAAAAGAAACAACCTGGATAACTTATTACCACAAGTGGGGGGATTAGTAGCTGTTCTGTATAGACATTACAAAACCTATGTAAAACTTCTGCAATTCAACAGATTCCCTTGATGAGCACAGTATTTCTCACTCGCATGCTGACTTATGCTCCAAGATTCATATGCTGTTATGGAATATAGCTTATATTTACACGTTATTTCATGTAATAAATTCTGTAGAACTAATGAGCCATGATCTCCATAATTTCTTCCAACATCAGAACTCTGATACATTCCCTCATTCATCCACTTCAGCAGTTGTGGTATGTCTTCTGCCCTTGTCAGCATCATCTGTCTCAAGTTGCTTTCCTGTTCTTCGTTTCCATGAATAGTTAGTACTTGACTTACTAAAAATGTTATTGATGTCACCTGCTTTTGAAATAGGGTACCATTTTTCAGTTGTACCTGGGAATGTTGCTGGCTAAGTTGAGTAACAATGTTCATTCTAGTGTTTTTGAAAGCAGTGCACTTCTCAACAGCTTCACTTTGGAGTGAGGTCACTTGATATTTGTTACATTTTTCAATTGTTTCCTCCAGTTACTGAATCCAGTCAAACAGAATGTAGCCTCACCACAGTGACAAGATGGAAGGAGTTTTCTTGTCTCTGCACCATGGAAGCAATAACAATATACACATCCTTTGGACCGGCAGTAAGTTAACCAAGAGAAAGATGAAAAACATTGTGGTTGACAACTTCTGTGTTCAGTTTTTAATTTACTTCTCACAACAGTTTGCTTAATACAGGTTTCTTTTATATTACCTGGCTGGAAAATCTCATCAACATTGCTGCAACAAAGTTAACTGCATGTTAGAAAATAGGAAGGATCAAAGGGAGCAAGTGGTGTTTTCTCAGCTGCATGATATTACTTAAAGTAGGATTGCTTTTAAGAAGCAGATCTCTACTTGCATTTCTTTTGTCACAACCTTTGTCCAGGGGTGAAGAAATTTCACTTTGTTGGTGTTCTGTATCTTCCGAGGTATATGGCACTTCTGGAAAGTTACTGTAGCCCAGTAGTGGTGGAAGCAGCACATTCTATGCTTGAAGTGCAGCTGGTACCACCGCTATTTTCAGGGTTGTTGTGGTGGGCAAAATCCAAATCTAATGTCATCTTTTGGAAATCCTCTGCTGCTTTATTACTTGAGGCAGGGCTGTTTACATAATGTTTTCAGAAGCGATTTCACATCCAGAAGTGGTGTCTGCTGTGATGTTCTGCATACTTGCAATGGTAATGGAAGAGCCTGGGGCGTCTGTGATGTTTTCAGAGTATCGCTGTTGGGGGTGAGATGGTGTGTGTGTGTTGTCTTGGAACCAAACCATTAACTTAGCTTTCGAATGATCTTTGCAGCAATCTCTGCTAGATTTTTTGCGGACTGCTTCCTCTTTGGCAGCTTTACTTTCAGATGTTGATCAGTCTGCTCCTTAAAGAGCTGGTCAAATAGCATTGCGCATAGTCAGGGTCACTATGTATCCATATAAAATGATTTTGTTAGCTGCAGGTAAAATATTTACATTAAAGTACTAACAGAACATGTTTTCTACCACCACTGAAGCCTATTCTATGTTCTAGTACTATATAAAGTTATTGGGTATTTACTCATCTGTAAATAATATAAAGCACACCACGATTTACTTGGTGTATATTTACTTTTTCAGTGTGGGGACATAAGGTTCATGTCGTTACTGCTCTGCATTTCATATTCATTCAGTTACTTACTAACAGGTGCCACAGAAGTCTTTCTTCAAACATTGAAGCCCCCAGTTTAGTTACAAGTACAGGCACTACTGCCATAATAAGCAATGCAAGTGTAATCTTTGTTCCCAGTGTCACACATAAAGAATCGTGCTAAAAGTGATAGCAAGACAATGAATTAGTCCACAGAAATTGATATCACAAGGTATTTGAAACATGTTTAGAAAACTTGTAAAGGTATAACCAAGCACATAATTTCAACTGATGTTTTGCAATAATAAAGAAACCAGTAACTTCAATCAACTACCTAAGTAGACAAAATTATGCCAGCATTCTGGAATCCTATATCTGGAAACATTCCCACATAGGAAACATCTGCAGCTGTTCAAAGAGACTGAATGCAGTTAAATGCATTAGATAAACAAGCGTCTGACAGTTTCTAAATATCAGGTGAATGTATTGGTTGAAGACTACCTGAATTATAAATGCTAAGTTGTATTATGAACACCTTAAGTACTCCATTGTAAAGAATGAGTAGGTTTGTCATTAAAGTTGCCTCTGTTTTTCATGTGTTACTTTAGCCACTGTGGTATGAACTTGAACTTTGTTGTATGTAGGTGCATATGCCCACTGCTGTTTACTCTGTAGTAATTCCAAGACATGGCTGGAAAGGGGAAATTGACCAGTCCACCTACTTAGGTAACAGGTAAATATATGTAGCCTTTACTGTCAACCCTATACAAAGTCAGGTATCAACAAAAGAGCCATAGATGAACACTCTTTTCAGTCTTAAAGAATAGTACACACATACACACACGCACACACTTAGACATATATAAAATGATTACAGCATAGTTCACATCACCCACAAGTGAAAAAGTAACAAAGACCCACTAGTTACTAACCAAGAGTTTTACAAAATGAGTAAGAAAAGGCTGTATGAAAATTAAACAAGTATATGCAAAAATTGTAACTACCACCAATCTTCTTTGTTAGTCTCTTACACTCCTAAACAGCCACAACCTGGTGGTTTGCCAAATAAAATTATTATAAAATGCAGTTATCATTGAGTCTACCATTCCTGTCTTTTTACTGCTTTCTTTGTCTTTATCTTCAAATTCAGCATATTTTGTCAACAACTCAGAATTCAAACTAATTACAATTTTTGCAAAGATCAAAACGTCAGCAGCAAAGTAACATGTCTTCTGCCTTGGAATGAAAATTGTGTTGGCCTCATAATAATAAGTATTCCACTCACACTAAGACGTTCAACACCTTCCTGCATAGCACTGATCGATTCTGCCCAAGATCACCTTTTAACAGGGCTCACAGAAATAAAGCAAAGATAAAAAAAAAAATGACAAGCAATATGCATTTCTGTCCCTCAAACCCTAGATCAATGTTGCCACAAATACTAGCACTGGTTCAGCCATGCAGTTATACTCATAGGCCTAAGACAGCTGTCTTGCAGGTGATTACATCATGCTACCCATGAAAAGCCTTTTGGCAAGAAAATACATGGCAGTAAATCACAAATAGATTTCTGAAATGCAAAACAATGACTCCAATGAAATATTGTTGTTGTTTGTCTTTTCGGCTTTTCCCAGTTAGGGGTCGCCACAGTGGAACTCCAGTCTGCTAATGATTGGCAGTCGATTTTTTTTATGGTGCCGAGTTGCCAGCCTGACGACCAACCTTCAGCAAAGGCGCACCCATTCACGCATGTCTTTCGGAGGCCACTCGACCGCGGGGAGGACATGCAGACTTCACACAGAAGGCACTCCAGCCGAGAACCGAACAGGAGAACCCAATGAAATATTAAAAATAGGAAACAGGACAGTAACTACTTTAACACTACTTCAGTTGTGTAATGCAGTTACACAATTAATACAAAGTATGCTTCTCATAAGTGAACATTTGTGTATGTTGCGGGCTCTGTAAATAGCTTCATTATATATAGTTTATGCATTTAAATGTTTTAAATTATGCAGAAACTTCTTGTTGTGTTTATGAAAACTAATAAATTTTGTTGGAAAAAAAATAAGTGAAGTCTGACCGGATGAAATGCATTTTTTTCTGCAAGTCTGTTAAACTATAAAGCAACAAAACAACATTACATCACAATGAAAAGAGGAAAGACTTTTGTCATTTGCCAGCAGAGGGATAATCTCCCCACATCTGATAACCAAAAGATTGGGGTAGAAAAGATGCACACAAATCTAATAACCAGTTCAGCAAATGCATCATGGTCTGACCAGCAAACAGAGAATATACATGGAGCTTCCAACACCCATACCCAATCCAGGACTACCCAGTGACCATTTACTGAAATAAGACTTTAGCTTAGCACACCAGTTCCTTTCCTGTGAACATCATTGTCTCTAGTGTCTCCTACCCACAGTAACTATCTTTCGAGCAAATTATTACACACACACACACACACACACACACACACACACACACACACACACACACACACACACACACACACAAAATAATGTACAGTAATACCTATAATCTGTCCCTAATTTTTACACCTCCACCCCCCAAATATTCTGCAGAATGTACTCACAGACTTTAGTCTGTTTCTCATAAAATTTGGGATTTGAAGGCAAAACAATGAAATGTTTGAGAATTCCAGGTACTGACCAATTTTAAACACTTGACTTTAAATTTTACATTCTTCAAAAATATATGATAAAGTGAAAGTTATTCTAGCTACTTTCTTTGTTTGCAACAGCAGGGTTTTAAACTTTATATCCTTCAGAAAATGAACATTAATGCAAAACCTGTTTGTTCTAGCAACTACCTTAGTTTGTAAGAGCAATATCTATAATATTTTGGCACCCCTTAATTGTTATTGGCTTTGCCCAGAATTCATGAACAATGAAAAAAATCACTGAGGCTTGTAAACACTAAATAATGGCAAACATTTGAGCTTCAGACTTTAAATCCTTCAGGAAAATGCATGATAACACAATTTGTGTTGTTATAACAACTAACTTTATAAGAGCAAGTCCCTATTTTTAGGCCTTTGTACCCCATTATTTTTCTTATCATTATTGTCCTTATTTGTAGACTTGTTTAAAGCCTTCAGCACAGTTTGACACAGCAAACTTCTACTTCAAATGTTCTCACTAGGTCTCTCCAAGCCCATCCTTCTGTGGTTAAAAAGCTACCTGTACAACAGGTATCAGTCAGTAAAATTGCGCTCCAAGTTCTCTCCTTACCTCCCAGTCACCACCGGTATACCACATGGCTCTTTTCTTGCCCCCCCCTCCCTTTCACCAACACTCTCTATACACCCACACAACAGGCCACCCTAATACAATTCACAGATGATTCCAATCTCATTTGCACATCTGACAATATGGTACACCTCCAAAAAATTACTCAGCCTTTAACAGCCACTGAAAGATGGCTTCATAACTTACAACTCTTGCTAAATCCAAGAAAGGCCAAACTACTATTTTTCTCCCCTAAATCTCTATGTCATGAAAAACAAAACTGAAAGTAATTTCTCTTGATAATAAAACCATTGAAGTCACTTCTCATAGCAAATTATTAGGGGTGATAATGGATGATAATCTTACATTCAACCTGCATATACAAAATTACATAAGGAAAACTCATCAAAAACTAGGGATGCTTTACAGAGCCAAAAACTTTCTCATCAAGGAAACAAAAACTACACTTGCCACCACTTATCTCCACTCTACTCTTCTTAATGGTGCTGCCATCCTTACTAACCTCGAGGCTTCAGAAAAATTAAAACTTGAACAACGGTATAACAAAGTTGCTAAATTTGCAGCAAATACCTCTTGCAGAATCCACCAACGTATAGCACTAAAAAGCCTAAATTGGTAAGAACTGCCTCATCAACTAACGTATAAACAGCTTCTTGCCAGCATTAAAAAAACATCCTATACAACTATATGTGCAGTTGGCATTTGCGATTCAGTGACCATATACTCCTGTCTCTCTACAAATCTATCAAATCTGCTGAGCATTGTCTGTACTTGTACAAGGTTGTTAAGGCCTGGAACTCCTTACCTGTATAAATCAGGTCAGTACCCTCACTTCCATCTTTCAAAACCACTCTGAAAGAATTCCTAGATAAAATCTGGTTCTGTTCTTGCTCAAAACCAGGATAAACTATATCCCTAAATGAGAACAAGTGCCCTTTCATTCCTTGTACCTCCTTACTCTCCCTTCTCCGCTTTCTTCCTTGCTGCTGTCTAATTCTCTTCCTGACTTCCTCTCTAAATATACCATAAGATCTGTTTTTCCCTCACTTCATATTGCAATTCCTGTTTGTATTAGACTAACTTACCTTTAATTTCTCTACAAGCTGTGTAAAATTTCTCTAAATATTAAACGATTGTCATATAATTTGTATAGGTTCTTAATCAATATTTTTATATTATCTCTAATTTGTTATAATTATTTAAACTGCAGATGTTTTTGTTTTATTTTTGAAGATTGTAAAATTATTGTCTTAAAATGTTTTGTAATAATTTGGAGCTTTTGTCCCTGGGCCTCAGCTGAAAATGGGCTGGTAATCAAATGTTAATAAATAATTAAATAAACAGACAAATGATCATTCTTTAAAAACACAAATTTATTGTTCATTATAAAGTGACACTCCAACCCCATGTGTAAAATGAGGAAAAGGGTTTGAGGATGGATGGATGGATGGATAAACTTCAGGGAACCCCCTGACATTATGTTTTTTTAAATTATTTGTTAAAGTTTTAGCAGTTTAGTCTGAAGGCAATCCAGTTATCATTTAACCCACCTCCTTTTCCTAGCCAGACACATTCAACTGCATGAACGCATCCATGTGCACGCGCACACACACACACACACACACACACACACACACACACACGCACACACACACTTATAGCTATTGTCCATTCCTTTATTTACAATGTCTGAAAGAGGCATGTGTAATCCTTTTTTTCATTCTCATATATTTATTGACATTTGTTTACCAGGAAAGTTTGACTGGGTAATAAATATCCATTTTCAATGGAGGCCCAAGGAGAAAACTTCCAGAGAGTTAAACAGCCTCATATAAAACACTAGTACAAATGTAATTAAAACAAATATACATAACAGTTTGATAATAGAATACATAGGATACAATAAAGCAGATGTAAAAATAAACAGAAATGAAAAAAAAAAATACAATTAATTATGACAATCAGTATATACAAAAGTATTAGAAGTATAGCCTACTATGCTAGTAAATAAAAATAAAAAGATACAAGTCCACCCTAACAGTGGGGAGAGGGGCAGGTGTTGAAAGGTATAGATAAATAGTATGATGAGAGGTTAGGTTAATAAGAATGTAAAGTATTTGTTAAAATAGATCATACAGGTGAGCTGCATGGGCATAGCCATGAGTTAGTGAGAGATTCTTTGATAGAGGATATAAATACATGGAGGCTAGATACAGTTGTGATTGAATCTGGGATAGAGTTCCATAGTTTGGATACACAGTGTTTGTATAAACTTTGCCCCATACTTTTGTTTTGGTTTATAGATTTCAAGCAGGTTTTTGTCTTGAGAGCACAGAGAGGGATTTGGGAGACAGAAGGGCAGGTAGAGAAGTTATATATATTTAGGAGTAAGAAAAGGTTGAGTATGGGCTAGTTGATGTAGGAGTTAGTTGAGGGCATGTAATGCAGAGCAATTATGGGCTTTATATGGCAGGTTAGCTGCACATTTAGCTGTCTTATAATTGCGTTGCACCAGCTCGGCTCTAGTAGTAGTCCACATTAGCACTGGAAGCAGTAAAGGTTTATGTGTTGCTTGATATTCAAATGCTATGCTAATTGCATGTCTAGATTATTGGCTAGCAGGGCCGGCCTTAGGCATAGGCGAACTAGGCGACCGCCTAGGGTGCCGTACAGGCCCGCCTTAAAAGGGCGCAATTGTATATATTTGCGGACCGGAGTTCTGCTGTGAAAAAATGAATTGAAAATGAAACGCCCCTAACTGGGAAAACTGAAAGGCAACAACAACACGAACATTACGACAAACTTCACCGCCCATAGAGGCTAGGAATGCGCCCTCCCCCACTGCAAACACGAACTTCTTGTTTTTTTCAATCCAACACAGCCTCCGCCCTAAGCCATATTTTCATTCCCTCCCCCCCTGCATGATGTAGATGCTTGATGTGCTGTTAGTGGCCACTGTTATGGAGCATGAGCATTGTTCAAATGAGCCTATCAGTATGACTTTGTGCCACTGACATCACGGCCACACTGATCCATTGAGCATGTATAAACAGCTCACTCCCGCCTCTCGTTCCTTCTTTCGTTGACGCGTTAGAGAGTCGGGTGCACCTATTGGCTAGTGGCGATTGCGTTTCCTGGAATCTGTGGATGTGAGTCAGCGTCGTTTTGTTCCTGGATCCGAGTACTTGCACGTGTTTTGGCGTTTTAATTTCTACCGGCGACTAGGAGGTAAGTGAGCGATGGGGGCCGGGGAGGCCTTTTCAGCCCTTAAAGTTAAAGTGAGTGTTGGAGTTCTTTCTAAATTTCCAGGATAGTATGCGCTTCGGCACGTGGAAGGGGTATACGCACTACTGAAACCTGTAGGTCAGCTGAACCCTAGAAAGTGAATGTCCTGTATATCCTTGATACAGGCCATGTTGATTAAGGTGTTTGTGGAGTAGCTATAAATCATTTTAGTACTGTTAGATGTTTTTTGAAGTTGCTATAAAAGATTAAATAAGTTTTAACCTACTCCAACTGTTCAGATTCTAAGGAATGCCATGTACGCTAAGCTGTTATGGCATTTTAGCTATTAGTTGAAGTTGCTATAAAAGATTTAATATATTTTAAACTACTCTAAATGTTCGGATTCTAAGGAACGCCAAGTACACTAAGATGTTATGGTGGTTTAGCGTGGGTGTAATCTATCCCTAATTATGTTACTAAACAATGAATCTAGCTCTATTTCTGTTATAAAACAGATAATCTACACTCTATATGCGTAATCTAGCTCTATATATGTTATAGAGCAGTGTATTTAAGACATATTGGTAGAATTTAGCATAAATTAGCTGTACTGTCCTTATCTACCTCAAAAACCCTACCTTAATATAGCATCTCAGGATACTGGAATCCACGTATGTGGATACATGAATATAACACAAGCTAATCTATATGGGCCCTATCTGCACAGTTTATTTATATGCACACTACAAATGTTGTAGTTGTCTACTTGAGATAGCATATGCCATGTTAGGCTAGCGACTGTGTTTTTATACTGATTCTAAACTGCATTTGCCTACATTTTAACTGTGTACCATGATCTGTTAGCGATTCTGTAATACATACTGTACCTAAACTGCATTTGCTTATATTCTAACTGTGTACCTTGTTCTCAGCATATTACTATTGTTTTGCACAATGTTCTGGACCATTTTTAGTTTGGTATTTTAGCAGCTTTGTTGAATTATAAGATGCCAATGAGGATGTTGTTGGATAGTGTGAGCCATTTTATTCTCTTGACTTATTTATTTATTTTTTATTTAACATTTGTTGACCGGGAATGTCCGACTAGGTTCCACAGAGCCTGTTTTCAGCGGAGGCCCGGGGAGAAACGCTCCAGATGCATGTCTTTGGAAGCATGACTTGTGTATTAATTACTTCAGTAATGCTACACATAGTATTGTTGCTTGTGGTTTTGCCTCTCTGGATTCAGAATTCTGAAGCATGCAAGCTATATGCTTTAGAATAATAGCTTAGGAAGACATCGATGTTATTTGATATAATAAATAAAATCATGAATGACAGAAAATATACATATTTTTGAAAATAAGTTTCTCTATACTTCAATTCAATTAGATGTGTCCTCACTGAAACTATGAGGCCAAAATATCTCTGCCTAGATACTGCTGTTTGTCTTTGTTTTGAGTGTGTGAGTTTCAGTTCTCGTAGTTAGTTGAAATACATTTTTTCCAGTTCACAGGTAAGAAGGTGCTAAAGGGAGCTGTCCATTCCTAAGAATGATGTGCTAGAAATAGTTACTTTCAGTGACATGGCTGGTTGATGTGTAATTTGCAACCATCCTTTCCCATTCTACGAGACTAATGCCTGTCCTCTCTTACTCCGAGCAATCTGCAGATTGCATGACTGAACTTAGTGCTGTCATACAAGTCTATATCTGGAATTAAATATTCCATATCGTGATGAAACAGTTAGATTGCTGAAGGCATGCTTTTCTTCTGCTGTCTCACAGGTGTTTTTTTAATGCACACTGAAGTCAGCATTTGAGAGACTGTAACAGAAACATTGTGTCATTTTCTACTATTTCCATATCATTTGCTATCTTATATCTTACAAAACGAATAGTGAAGAAACAACAAGAACTTAAAGTCAACAGGATTATCTGTTCCGTAGTGCAGACTGCAATTTTAATGTAAATAAACAGACTTCACAAGCTGATTGTGTATACTATACTTACCATCAAGCATCCATACTATTGTTCATGTTCTGGACTCTTAAGAACTCAAGTTTGTCCTTAGTTGTTCTTCGTATGTGGTCTCCTTATAGTTTGCTTCTTCCAATATTTTACAGCTACTGGCTTTTGCTGATGCTTGTCTGAATCACATTACCTGACTCTCCTTATGCTTAAAATGTTATTTATGCTGTAACACTAGAGCTCTGTGACACCATCTTTCATAATGACTGCTTTTATCAAATTTCCTACTTACATTAGGCATATCTTATTTGCTATTTTGTTGGTAACTGTGCAAAGACAATGCTGGAAAAAAATAAGTTGTGTGTCTTTGTGGCAATCAATGTGATAAATTGAAAATAAGTAAACAACCATAAGAAAGAACACCAACAGTTGTCTTTTGTATACTACACCTCTCAGTATGTAACTGATTTAAGTTCTTTAAGAAATGCAGACTCGTTCTGAACTGTAAGTCAAAACGTACGTTTTTCTGTACATATGGCCAAGTTAGATGATGGTATCAATCTCCTTTTCAATGGCACAGTATGCACTTTTGCACATAGTTCTAAAGTAGATAGTCTCACAGCATTTTGCCTATTATTATATCATGTATTGACACATCCATTGTTAATTGTCAGTTGACAGATCCTGGTTTGCTTTATTCAGAACTATTCTAATGTATATAAATAATATTAGCTTTGACATCTGTGGAGAAGTTCAATATTCAGCCTTCAATTGCAGTCAACTAAACTACAAGATGTCTTACAGTATGACTTGGATTTTCATGCATTTAATTATGGAAAGAACTGGAGTGTTTTGTGGGAGTGACCCTTCTGTGGGCGTGGCTCAAATAGGGGTGTTCCTTGTGTTCAGTGTGGGTGGGGCTTAAGGGGCGCCAGAGCAGTGCTTCGCCTAGGGCGCCATTTCAGCTAAGGCCGGCCCTGTTGGCTGGATGTACCTACTTCTCAAGGACCTTTGTTCCCATTTTCAGAGTCTGCAGATTAAGAGGTAGGATCACTGCTGTTGACACTGACACACCAGCAGACAACTTCACTAAGGAGTTTTATGCACATTTATACAAATGCATTGATCTAACAGTCCCTACTAGAGACATACACAATGGGTCTTTTGAAAACAAGCCCCCCAGTATGCATCTGACATAAATGGACTTTAAAACAAGATTCAAAAATTAAACTGTACTGTAAGATGAGAACACCTCAGAATGAGAATAGTAGAATAAATATTCCAATAAAATAGAAAGGACTATAAGGATCAGTAAATCAGCCCAGTGAAGATTAGCTTCTGAAGTAACGGATAACTACAAAGCCTTCTTTGGCTATGCTACAAAACTATGGAAAAACATTCAACATTACTCTGAACTTCTTAACGTGGTCTTCCATCAATCCATTCACAACCCATTTCTCCCTTTTTTTCCCCACATGGGGTTGGGGTGCCACCTTAACAGGAACAATCAACTAGAACCAATATTCACACCGCCAAGTGGCTAGCCTGACCGAAATGACAAAACAAATATACTAGCAAGCAAGTTCTCTGCAAACATCACCCACAATACACCTATTCCTTCTCCACTTATCCCAGATTTCTTTGCCTACCTTGTCATTACTAAAGAATATGTTCTTAAGGTGTTATCTAAAACCAGAAACACTTCCTTCATGGATTATGATACCTTACCTGGGTGCTTGTTTTACAGCATCAAGCAGGTTACTGTCAAACTTCTGCTGAAAGTGTTTGACCTAAGCTTGGCCAAAGGCAGTGTACCCAAATCCCTGTGCACTTCTATTGTAATACCCCCCCCCCCCCCAAGGATGGCCCTACCACTGACCTAGGAATTACAGACTAATCAGCCTTACAGATCTTATGTGTAAAACTATGGAGTGTATCATAACTAATCTGCTTGACTCCCAGCAATTTGGCTTCATCACAGAGAGATCATGTCTGTTAAACCGTGTTCATTTCTGTGACAGAATTCCACAAGCTATCTACAGTGGCCATGCTATTCCTGCAGCTTATCTATATCTGGTTGGAACATTTGATACCATGCATCATGCCAGAAATGTAAGGAAACTTTCATCTGTAAACACAGATACATGTGTAATAAGATGGATTGCCAGTTGGCTGAAAAATAGAACCCAGATGCTACCTAAGGAAGCCAGTAGAGCCCCAAGGGGTCAATACTGTGTCCTCTCCTGTTTTGCATCTTCTTCTGTAATTTCAGAAATTATAATCAAGACCATTACCTCTGGATAACCAAATTTACAGATGTCTGCAAATTGTGTGTTAATTGTTAAACCTGATATCTGCATCCTTCAGAAATAGCTTACATTAGTTAATATCTAGTGTGGTAAATGGAAAATGGGCTTAATCTGAACATTAAAAAGTGTAGTATTGTTTCTTTTAGAAAACAGAAGGTAACACACCCTTACAAAATGAAAAAAGTAGTCAGGGACCATGGCACTTGAGTCAATAGATACTTTCCTTTGATTATCATGTGGCAGCTGTTGTTAGGAAACCCTACAACTTAGCACAACTAGTAGTCAAGGGTATTTTGTTTAGATCCAGAGAGATTATTGGCCACTTACATTTAGCACTGATCAGACCAATTACAGACTACAGTGATCCATCTTGTTTGTATTTCACATGACAACTTATCAAAAGTGAACAGCATCAGAGGTTCCTAACAAAAAATATCTCTGGTCTTAAAAACTTTAGTTATCAGGAGAAATTGAAAGCCCTGTGTGTGAAAGTCTGTGTGTTTCATAGAATTCTGGGTGGGGGGGACATTGTGCTTTACTTACCGCACTATTAGAGATCCAGTAGTCCTTTATTTCCTATATCTCACTAAGCTGTATGCTCAGTTAACACTAAAAGCAGGTTACCCGAATCTTAAGCAGCATACAAACAAGATGTGACAAAGAGAGAGATTCATTACCCTCATTACTAAGTACCTCCCTTTCTCTGGAATAAACCTCCTCTGTATGTGAAACAATATTATTCCATTTATTCCTTAAAATTTTACTTGGACAGGTAAATGGATACTCCCAAATTCAGCCCTGGACTAACTGGCCTCTCTTTACTTGAGAAAGGAGGTAAAGCCCGAAGGTAAGTATTGGAAAGGTGTACATGGACATTAGACTAAAATAACCTTGAGACTCGTGTGTGAATCCTGTGGAAGAAAGAGGTCTGCAGTAGCTGTACTCTATATAATATTACTATATGGTTGAATAAAATGATGACTATATAACCACAATGTGCAGTGTTTTTTTATCATAAAATAAAATAAATCGCAATTTAAATAGAGCACTTAATTCTGTTGAATTCATGAGAATTGTTTTGTGCTGCAGTATCATACATGGCCACAAGAGTGTCCCCTCGTCTGTAATCTGCTGATAGGTTTTTGAGTGGATTCTGTAATCCTCTGCTCGTTAATACTTAGTTGTTCTAATATTTCTAACAATCCCAGCCAGCAAACAAATAGCAGGCTCATTAGGACCTTTGTAAAGCTCCATACAAGGTAGCCCTTCACAGCTGCTGCTGCCTTAGAATGAAGGTAATAGGAGATATTTGTGTCAAAGGCAGTTTGGTTAAATACTGCTTTCTTCTATATCCTAGGCCTGTGATACTGGAAAGGTCTGCCTGATAATGGGATTTAAAAGGAAATAGGAATGCACAGGTCTGCCAGACACTGGTCAGCTGAAGGCTATTAGTTTTGAATAATCATAACTGTTTGCTGCTGCTGATGCTCTGCATATTTAGTACAGTTAGGGAAATTTCTTCTGGTTAGTTCTGGTATATGTGATAATCAAGCTCATCTCACACAGCCAAACACACCTGAGTAACTGATTGTTTTCTTTAGTACTGCTATCTTTCCGACCTGTTTCTATACGCTCTGCTCACAGGTCAAAGAGATGGCAGTACCAAAGAAAACAATCAGTTACTCAGGTGAGTTTGGCTGTGTGAGATGAGCTTGATTGTATTACATATGCCTAACAAGAAACCATTAACAGAAGAGGAAATGCACAAAGAAGAATGGAACTAAAGCTGTCTTAGACTTTGGAGAAAACATACCAAAAGTATTTTGTTTGGTTTTAATACAGTGGCTGAGGAAGGGAAGTGAGATAAGGTGTAGTAGCAGAGAGGTGGGTTCTAGAAAAAAGAAAGGGAGTGGGGGGGACTGCTGTGAGTGACCTGGCTTGGTGTGCATACCATTAATGTTGCAAATACAAAAGACAATTCAGTATGCAACGTCACATTAGTAAGGTAACAGATACATGCTATGTAGCTATTAAAACACTAGAAATGCTCCTGCAGTGAGCATTGTAAACAACAAAGTGGTGCATTATATAGGAAGAAGAAAACCACAGTGCTAATAACAGCATAGGCAAAAGGTGAAGTTCCTGGCAGAAAAGTGAGGGCTTTCTGGGCAAAGCTTGATAAGATTCAGGGGACCATGTCTCACATCCAGGGATCACTAAGGTCACCACTAGCCTCTTAGAAGTTTGACTACAATAAGCTCACTGATGGTGGGGCTATGGGAAAAAAAGGTACATCTCTATCATTATGTATTTTCACAATTCTTATATTCTTCTGAAACAGATGCATTTCTATAATGAGGAAATGATAGTGAAGAGTATGCAGGCATGGGGTCTAAAAGGAGAAGCAATACATTTTTGAATGGAGATTCCTTTATGAGAAAGCAGAGGCAGGGTAAGGAGATGATAGAAAAGTGAGTAGGCCACTTAATACTGTGATGGGGAAAAGGGGTAAATCCACAGGATCATAGCAACAGTGATATGAGGAATGATTCTAGATGCTGTTGTCTAGTACAACATGGCCTGCTTGTGATTAGTTAGAAACAGTGTGGGAGGCATCTGTAAAACTGGCTATGGGCCTTAGACAAATAGCAGGTACACAGTGACATTCCATAGCATGGAAAAGGCTAGATGGCACAACATCATACAGCAGCTATTTGAACAGTCAGTGTAGAGCATGAGGCCTGGGTTACACTGGTCACTGAAGAACAGTTTTAGAGGTTGCAGCTCTTGACTAGTGCAATGGTCTGCATCTGTCTGGAAGGTGAACCTGCATCATAAGTAACAGGTTTAATTGCTTAGGTAGCAAGCAGATAAACTAGCCAAAGTAGAGAGTCACAGGAAAATATTAGCCTCGTCTGGCAAATTATCAGAGGAGTTAATGAGGTACACATTACTATGCAGACGATTAATACAAGGACATCAATGGTATAAGGAATGAAAGGCATAACAAATATAAACATGGATGAGGCAAAAAATTATATAAGGTAAATGAAAAATAGAAATTAAAGAGAAGTAGTGTCCACAGTTTGACAAAAGCCACATTATCTTGTATATCAGTATTACGTCATCAAGAAAAAATGTAGTGTACACATAGCTATAACTGTAATCTAAATATATCAGAATGTACAATATATAGGAGGGACTGAAAGATAAACCAGAAAAGAGGAGCAACACTGCACTATATGTAATGTAACAGATCAAAGTGACAGAACAGAACAGAAGAGATAAGTAAACGAGGAGACAAAGCACTGAAAGATGTAGTGAAGACTGGAAGTAATTACAAATTCCTCATAGAAAAGTATGAATAACCACTTGTATGGATAACTGTTCCTCATTTATTTATTTATTGCTTGTTAACCAGGGTTAGGATCTGCACATTGACAAAGTACTAATTACTTACAGAGAGGTTTGTAAAATAAGACAGTTGTGGAATTGAGCAAAGTTCATTACTGTTTTTTGGTATTAGCAGTTTGTTTGTGTCTTTCGGCTTTTCCCAGTTAGGGGTCGCCACAGCGGAACTCCGGTCCGCTAATGATTGTCAGTTGATTTTTACGTACTGGCTTGCCAGGCCTGACGCACAACCTTCAACGAAGGTACGCCCATTCACGCATGTCTCCATGCAGAAGGCGCTCTAGCTGAGAATCAAACCGGACAGCGTCTTACTGTGAGGCGACAGCGATACCGCAGCACCACCACCGCGGGTATGTTTTTTGGTATTAGCAGTGATAAGGCAAAATATAAGTAAGTGGTAAAACAGTGTTAGGTGACAGAGAAAGAGAAGGATTATTGATAGAAGGCTTTAATGTGACTGATAGTTATTGGAATTCTGCGACTTTGACCATGTCTAAGATCAAGAATGGTTTTCTATGACAAAGACAAGTTCTGAGATCATGGACTTTAAATATCTGAAAGATAAACTGTAATTCTAACCAAAAAACAGCAGATTTTGAATCTTGCTGTTACATTATTTACATTTTTTTTTTGCAGGAGCTTCACTCCCCTGTATGCCTCTGCCATGTACCACGCACCCCTGCTACTTTATGTCGACAGTGCCGAAGATCACTGTACCTGGGAGTAGTGGGAACACTGCAAGGTGCAACAGCCTTGCAAATAAAATATATTGCCCCGCATTCCCGCATGTAGTTCAGCTATTCCAAGGATCACTGTTGGAGCCATCAGAATTTCAAAAGGCAGTAATCAAGAATGTTTGTGATGCATTGCAGGCTCAGGCCTGTTTTGAACTTTCATTCATCTGTCTTTCCATTTGTTTTAGGCCGCTTGTCCCATTGACAGTCATATAGGTAGCAAACTAAACTGTAGACCAGACTTCCCTTTTCCCAACAACATTCTTCATCTCATCCCAGGGGAAGTCAGGCATCCTCAGGCAATTTGATATAGCTAATTCATCCAGCGAGTCATAGATCTAGCCTTGGGCCAGCTCCCAGTGGGCCATGAAGGGTATGCCTCACAGAGGGCATCCTCACTAAGTGACCAAACCATCTAAAGCGACTCTTCTCAAACTCCAGCAGTAGTAGCTTTACTCTAAGAACTTCCTAGATTGCTGACCTCCTCTATGACAGAGCATGAGCATAGCTATTTTATAGAAGAACCTAATTTCTGCATACATAATATTATCATTGTGGTCACTTCCTAAAGTTCATGATCATAGTGAGGATGAGGCCAAAGAGTGACTATTAAACTGAGTGCTTTGTCATGTGACTCAGTTCTTGCTTCACCACCACTGACTGGTACAATGCCTACAGCCCTGTCCCTGATAGTTCACCCTCTATGATAGATAATGGAACACATCAATCTGGGAAGTGCTAAGTTAACGCAGTTGGGGCAAGTTGTGAGAATATCTCCCTGAATGGCTCCCACAAGACTGACAAGCATCTGGGAGGAGGTCCCAAGACAGACCCAGGATGTGTTAGAAATATTATATGTCTCTCTTGCCTGGGAATGCTTGTGGATTCCACAGGAGGATGAGCTGTAATCCATTGCTGAGGATAGGGGACTCTGGTCTAGCTTGCTCATCTTGCCACCCCATGACCCTTACCAGGACAAGATATTTAGAAAATTAACAGATATTTACATTTTGCAGATTTAACAGAAGGAAATCAACCTTCTTTTTTAAAAAAAAATTAAAAGTGGTTATCCATCAGCCTTAGTTGCTGTGTTAACTAAAATGATTGATAACGTTTTTCCATACCTAAAAACTCCATTTGTTATTTCTGTAATAATAATACACAAGCATGATTTAAAATTGTCCCTGGTAAGCTGGTAAGCATTTAGATACTCTTTGGTTATCAAACTTACCTCAGTACAATCAGTTATAAGAGGAACAGATGGTATTTTTTCAACTGATTGTGCAAGTATTTCTTAAATCAAGCAGTTCCCTTCCTTTAACATAATTTTTACCTGTACACATTAAATTGAGAACACTTTAGAAATATACCCCCTAGCATGAAAGTTTAATCTTATTCTTTGAAATATAGAGACTCACAGTACTTTGCCTGTATAAATATGATTAACCCGCATATTGTCTGAAGAAATATGATTAGCCCGCATACACATACCTTTAGAATACTTCTCTTCGCTTGATAGCATCGTCACTGGTATAGTAACAGATAATGTTTCCTGGAACATTTCTTCTTGTTTACAGTTGAAACAAACCAGATTTCATATCATGTAGTACAGTTATATCTAAAAAAGGAAAGATTACACGATCACAGGTTTAATCAACTATTAAACTGAGTTTGTTTAAAAAAAAATAATACAAGCAATGTGGTAGATGCTGAGGTAATAGGACACGGGAGAATATAGAGAACATAAGAGAGGCACATTCAAAGGTGACTTGGACCACTGATGGGTAGTATTTTTGTGCAATGCTAAGAGTCTGGATAGGAGGATGAGAGAGCTGGAAACAGTGATGTAGGAAGGCATGGTGGTCATTGCTGGCATTGAAGAACTGTAGGCCTGTGACAAAAGGGAGTGGGGCATGGAGCTGGCTGGATGCAAACTGTCCACTATTGATAAGAAGGAAGAGATAGGGCCACAGTAGCAGTAAAGGAGGACACTGTAAGTGAAGTCAGAAATGGGCAGGGCCACAACCTAATAAAGGAGACAAGGGAGCAGGAGGTATCTGAACCTGGGTTAAGTACCCTAGCAGTTATAGAGAAATGTAAAGAGTCCTGCTGGCATTCCAAATGCAGTCCTAGCTAAGGCAGGAAGTGTCAGGAATATCCAGGTGAAGTTAGCATTAGCTAATAGTGATCATACCAGTGTCTGGTTTAGAGTGAAGGGGAAGGGTGAAACTGGAAAGACAAAAGTGATGATATGGGATTATAAGGGAGTGCAGTATACTTAGCTGGGAACAGGGTCACATGTGAGTTAGGGGTCTGAGGACTAACTGCAGTAGTGAACAAGATCTAGGAATGGGCCAGGGATGGAGCACTGCCAAGTACTGGCAAGGGTATGAGGAAGAGGAAGAAGGGAAAAAGAAAAGCTCAGTGTAGCTATATAGAAAGATAAGCTACGATTTGGGAAAAATAATGGGCATACAAGTGGGGGAAGGGAGGGGCTGGAAACATGGATGAGGTACTACTACTACTGTAGAAAACTTTACCCTCCCCAGACAGTTCTGATCAAGTCAAGATGAGAGGGAGATCATGGAAGATGGGAAAAAAGCAGAGGTGCTGAAAGAAAACTTAACTTGCTTCTTCATGAAGGAAGTTAAAAGGATGGTGCCATGTTGGGAAAGATAGAGAAGTGAAGCAACAAACACCAATGCAGAGAAGGAGAAGTTAGAGAGGAAACTAAGTAGCCTAAGGGGTGATAAAACTCCATGGCTATATAGGCTGCCTCACAGGGTACTCAAGAATGTGGTCAGTGTGCAGGCAGATGATACTGTGGTATGCATCCCATGCATGCAGATTCATGGTCACACAATGACAGCTGTTATAGGCTGTAATGACAATATATCATTGCATGTCAGGTGTTAGGACAAGGAAATGAGAAGGGGATATAAATAAAAATCTCTGACCTTGAGTATGGTGCTAGATTGGTATGACTGAATTTCCTCTTGGGCAATGGAATGGTATTGGATTAGGTCTGGGAAGTCAGGAGTGACTCCCAGCATCTGACATCAGACAGGCACTAGCAACAATTAATGGTCTAATCTGTATGGGGCACATATATTAAAAAACATCCCCTGAATGATATCTTCATCAAATCACTGGCAATTACAGAAGTGTCTGGAAGATAGTAACTGTGGCACCCTTATACAAGGAAATAGGGGTCTAGAAAAATCTGAGGAACTACAGTCCTTTAGCCTAATAGCAGTCGCCAGGAGAGAGTCATAGCAGCAATCCTGATAGAATACCAGTTGCTTTAATATAGAACAACAATCTACAGGACAATAACAAACATTGGTTTATGGTCAGAAGGAGCTGTTAGTCCAACTTAATCCAGTTCTATAACAGGTAACAAATAGGCTTGACAGGTGAGCTCAGGTTTTTATTGTCTACCTGGAGTGCACCAAAACCTTTGATGTAGTTTTGCATAGGGGGTGCAGGACCATTTGACCAAGGCTGAGGTACTGGATTGCTGCAAGGGTGAGGGCAGGGTACAGAGGGTTATTGTAAGAAGGATGCTGTCAGGAATAAGAATGGTGACTACTGAAGTACCGCTGGGCCACTTTGTGTTGTGGCACACTTTAGTGTGCTTGTTTGAGATGTATCTGAAGGAATGGAATACCAGGTATCACAGGGATCACTTCATGTTGTGACACTCTTCAGTGTGTTTGTTTCAGACATATCTGAGGTAATGGAATACCAGAGTCTTCACTAATGGTGCAGAAGTAGTTGCCGCAGTGTAGAATGAGGGAGAGGAAAAGTCTAAAGAATAGGGAAAGGATGACCAATTGGGCAAAAGGGTAGTAGCTGAAGTCCATTGCTGACAAATGCCATGTACTGTACTTGATCACAACAGCCCTGGCATAAATAATTAGCTGAAAAAGAGCAGAACTGATGGCTAAAGAGCAGGAACATGCTGTGGATGTGTTGCTCACATCTGGGTGGATCACTAGGACCAGAGTGGGAAGTTAGTGGCAGCAGTAAACAGAATGCTATTGTGTAACCTCAAAGGGATGAACCTTAAAACAAGGAGGTGGTACTTATGTCCTATAGGTTACTAGTCAAGCCACATCTTAAGTACTGTGTAGTGTTCTAGAGGTCATATAAGGAGAGGGATATCAGACTTCTAGAGGGAGTACAGAAGAAGGTCAGCAGAAAGGTGCATGGGATAGAGGGCAGAGGCTATCTTTAGAAAGTAGAGGAGCATGAGATCATCTCACTACAGACCAGAACTGCTGGGTTAGCATGATATGGATACATAAGTTCATGTCCGGAAAGTGTGAAGGGTTACCATGAACAGAAAGAATGGAGAAGGGAAAATGGAGCATAACTAGCAGACTGTAGGGGGCAGCTATTCCCTGAATCTGCAAAAGTACTGCTTCAAGAAGTGGATTGTAGGCCCATGGGTCAAACTGTTGTAGGGGGTAGTGGGTATGGAAAAAAACAGAGGCATTCAGAAGAGCATTCTACAGTTAGAGGAAAAAGTAGGATGGGAATGAAAGGGAGTAGAATGTTAAGTGGGTCAAAGGGCGGGCTAGATAAGCTAATGCCCAACTTTGTCATCAAGCAAATGCAGTGCATCATAAAGTTAAAACATGTATAAAGTCACCTATCCAGATAATCAGTAGGACATTCAGGTATCTGCACTAGCTCTGAAAAAATGTAAGGCATGCATTTATTTAAGAATTATAATAAAATCATTTATGATAGTAATCAATGTATAACTTTGGCTAACTTTATGTCAGAGTAAGGCAGTGAAAGATAACTCATATCTTTCATGAAGTCTGTCTGGTCTCAGAAGAGAATGAACTGATGCATTTTTTATCAACATATCTTGCCAAAAAGGTATCACAAGTTTGAATAATAATAAGCAAAGTAAATCAAACTCAAATGAATTCTAACAGCTCCAGATACTGTTTGTTGGATTCATAAAGAACTAGCAGCAGTTAGGTATTGTGTTTTTCTAAGTTGCTAGGTGCAACTTGCAATTCACATAGTTGATTAACCAGATAGGAGTGCTGTAACCTTGTTTTACTTAGTCTTAAGTTTCTCCCCATTATGTTGATGTCAAATAGATGATGGTGGTGACAGGGTCTCTGGAGTAGTGTCTGTGTGGTGTAGTTTGTCTCAGAGGGTTGAAGCTGTAATCTGTTAACTCCTTTATGCCTTTTGGCAGTCAGTTAATTAGGTGTTAAATTCCTGAGCGCTGGCAGTCTGGGCAGTAGTTGACAGCAAAAAGAAAAATTAAATGTCTTGTTCATTTAGTCATTTTTCACATTTAATGTGTTTAATTGTGGAAATGAGCACTGGAAATTCAGTACCACAATTAAGTTACAGTGGAACAAAATTGGTTTATTTGTTTTGCTTTCCATCCTACTTATACTTGTTAAACAGCTACTAAAATAATATACACCAAATCAGACAGTTATGTACACAATCTGCAATCTTATTCTGATAGCAACATGGTTTTGGCCTGGCAGAAGTAACATGGCTTCCCAGTACACTTTAGCTGATGCCATTCTTCTCACTATCGACAGAGATAGTCTGACTGGATTGATTTAGATTGACCTTTTTAAGTCCTTGGACTTAGAAGACCTTACTGCCCTTCTCACTTCACTCATATCCATAGTTGTAAGTCTTAAATCACTGGACTGGTCCAAGGACTTTTTATCAAGAAGTTTTGAAGATCAAAGGCATCAGCATTAGAAAATCTAATCAAAGTAGTACCCCAATGCACTGTACTTTTCCCCTTATCTTCATTGACAAGCTCCCCTTGGACTAATTACATTAACCAGTCATAATAAAACAGATGACATGGTAATCCACAGATCTGATCACTCTCCCCAGCATCAAGAAAAAAATGGAAAATGATCTAAAACAATATCCAAAGTAGTTAAAGAAAACAAAGCTATCATCTTCAGCAATAAAAAAACATGATTCTCAATCTCTCCTAACTGGAAAAATAGTTTACAGTACCTTTGCCCACTGAATACACTCATTTGTTCTGTTACATAAGGATCTGTTTTGGCCCCCCTTTCAAATTTCCACCACTTGTTAAACCTAAATAAAGCAAAAATTAACAGTCTTCTTTTCTGAGCCAGGAATACACCATACATCCTCTGCCCAGACAGCAGAAGTGCCATAGGAAAGAAAGTGTTCTTCTTGCATTGTTAGAATATGGCTTGCCATTTATATCTACAGTTCCAAGACAAAAAATGCCCTCACTATAGACCATCTGTAGCTACAGAATAAAGTTTTACTCTAGTATGTCTAAGACACCTTCCGCTGAACTGTTTGAAATACTCTCCTATGTTTTTTTATTCCCTACCTAATTTATCTGCATATTGTATGTATATAATGTATCGTACTATAAATATATGGTTTACAATCAAATGTTTGAAACTCACCTTACCAACATTCATAAGGTCAAGGGTAAAGCTGCAAAAATTTTAAATTGCGAGTGGGAATCCTGTCGCCTCCGAAACGTTGACACGTATCTTGCGTTCATGGTTTTGAGCATCGCTGTTTGCAGTTGGCTCGCACTACAGTGGGGATTGGGAAAATTACCATTTTCCTCACTGTAGTGCTATCTAGGAATTAGAATATATAATTAGCAGGGGTTTGGGGGCACAGCCCCTCACATGAGGGTGCAAGGGTCTTGCCCCTCCTACAAAATTTTTTTTGCGGAAGATGAACATTTCAGGAAATGCTGAATGTTGATTTTAGCTTTCCGAACATTCGACATTTTGAACAATCATCAAAGCAGTTTCTGTCCCTATTTATTCACCATTCAAGTAAATGCTAATACAGGTTTCACTATTTTGATAGTAAACCATATATTTATATGGATCTAGGACTTTTGAACAAAAGTTCAAAAGCCCGAATCCATAACAACCAAACACACTTTAACGAAAGCGCTTTCTTCGAAAAAGCACTTTCGTTAAGGTATGTTGAAAAAAAACACTAAATCTACTTGAATGCAGGGGGGCAAGCCCCCCTGCACCCCAACACCACCTACTTTAATATTCCCACTCCGAGGTTGTACTACAGTGAGGAAAAGGGAATTTTCCCTTACTGCACCGTAGTGCGACTGGAACAACAAGCATACTTACACGAAAGTGCTGCTTCAGTGAACAACACTTTCGCGCAAGTATGCTCACCAAATTAGGATTCGGTGAAAGATGCAGTCGAGCATCTGTACAGATCCCATATATATATATATATATATATATATATATATACACACATATACATATATATATATATATATATATATATATATATATATATATGCATGTGTATGTGTGTGTGTGTGTATATGTATATATATATATATATATATATATATATATATATATATATATATATATATATATATATATATATATATATATATATATATTAAACTAAACAAGGCAAAAGAACTGGTTTGGTTTACAAGATGAAAAACGTAAATATAGAAAAAACTTCTAAAACCATGCAAGAAGGAAAATAACAAAAATAGAGCCGATGTTGTGTGCTTTCGTTCTTTAATCGTGACAAGAACTTCTGCAGAAAAACATTTTTAGAAATGTTTTTCTGAAGAAATTCTTGTCACAATTAAAGAATGAAAGTGCTCAACACTATCTCTGTTTTTGTCATTTTCCTTTTGTATGGTTTTAGAAGTTTTATACATATATATATACACACACACACACACACACACACACACACACACATATATATATATATATATATATATATATATATATATATATATATATATATATCACACAGAAAATTTCATTAACTGTAATTAGTTTTTGCCGGATTGTATTACATTTGTGCATTACTCTACTGTATTTGCTTATTTTTGTGGCTATTTACACTGGACTGGTTTGAAAATGTTCTGACTGAATCAGGCCTCTACCTCAATTAGCAAATCTAAGGAAGGAAAGAAAGAAAGAAAGAAAGCAGAATAGTCACTTGTTAAGTTTATGTTCTATCTTAAATAAATTGTGTTGGTTACAAAGCGGAGACTTATAAAACACTAGAAAATGCAAATAATATTTGCAGTGTTATTTAAACATTTTGTAACCATTTTCAAAGCAATTAGCAAATCTAAGGAAGGAAAGAAAGAAAGAAAGAAAGCAGAATAGTCACTTGTTAAGTTTATGTTCTATCTTAAATAAATTGTGTTGGTTACAAAGCGGAGACTTATAAACACTAGAAAATGCAAATAATATTTGCAGTGTTATTTAAACATTTTGTAACCATTTTCAAAGCAATTAGCAAATCTAAGGAAGGAAAGAAAGAAAGAAAGAAAGAAAGCAGAATAGCCACTTGTTAAGTTTATGTTCTATCTTAAATAAATTGTGTTGGTTACAAAGCGGAGACTTATAAAACACTAGAAAATGCAAATAATATTTGCAGTGTTATTTAAACATTTTGTAACCATTTTCAAAGCAGGCCATGGCAGAAAGTTAACAAGGTGTGGAGCAGGGAAGAAGAAGGACCACTTGAAATCAATTCCACAAATACAGGAAGATGTTATTCCCTCAACACTTGAGCATTTGGATGTAGTTATCTTTTCTGATATTCTGCCACTCTACATATGATTTATACAAGAGCAAGACTGTTATCTGTTTAGGCCCTTTTTAATGACATACACACTTTCTTTTAATTGTTTTTCGCCCTTCACTGCCTGCTAGCCATCAAGCCTCTTTGACTAGCTGGCCTAGTTATTCCTGTGTAGAACAAGAGCCAGTTATGGAGGACATCATCCTGGTAGCCATTAGTGGATTTTTTTAAATGCCATAATTTTTTATCACAGAAGAAACTGATAGAGGCATCTGCAGTATCAGCCCCCTATACTTGGTAGGTATGCCTCCTGTCCAGTTGTTGCTGGCTGGTTTCTGCCTTATGCACATGCAGACATCCAGACACCACAAGGTGTCAGTACAGCAGTAGGGGTAGCCATCTCCCTTTATTCAGGATTGGCAAGACACCCTTCTCCACAACTTCTGTTTTCCCCACCCAACCTTTCCAGTAGTCAGGGCTTTACCTCTCTACATCATAAAGCTGGGCCAGTATCTACACCACTTCTGTAAGACTTTGAATTGTTTTGGAATGGAGAATGTTTAGCCATCTATTGAATCAGAAATGTTATGAAATCTTATGCCATATACATTTATCTACTGTTATTTCTACCTCTAATAGAACCTCAACAGGATTTGTGACCATGTGATTAACAGCAATTTGAACTAAATAACATTGGCAGTTATAAATTAAATAATTACAAATGCTAAAAGATATTTCAGATTACATCACCATTGTGATTGGTTTTGCAGGCTGTCCATTTAATTTCTTGACTGACATGTCTGTTGTACAGACTGCATTTCATCTCTCTGCTGGATGTTTCAGTTTCCTCAGACAACCAAAAAACAGGACATATGTGTAGTGACAAGCTTCTAAATAGCCGATCGAGCTGGATGGAATACAAACCTATGTCCCAGGATAGACTGGCATCTGTTATGGGTCTGGTTTCTCTTCCTTGAACCCACTGACTAATGGGAGAAAGAGAGTAGGTTCCACATTCCACTTGACCATGAATTAAGTAAAGCAGCTACTCAGGGAATGCATGAAAATTAATCAGTAACTATACCAAGGAATTTTGGGTCTATATCATGTTGTTGAATGCACATGTGTTTGAACGACGTAATAATGAACTGGGAAGTTCGAAATGCAAGAAGTGCAAACACACAGAACAGCGATTCTTTTCCCAGGGAAAAAAAAATTGCTGTTCCGGTACAAAAACAAAAAAACACGTACACTTTAAACTTATACTAATGCGAGGGGCTGTGCCCCCTACACCCCCCCCTACTTAAATATACCAACTCTGAGATCACACCACACTGGAGGATATAGCAAAGCCACAAAAATGGCCCATACATTTTTTTCCCTGGGAAAAAAATCGGTGTTCCGCGTCTTCCCTATTTTCACATTTCTAACTTCCCGGTTCGATATTACAACGTTCGAACACCTGTGCATTTGATGTCGTGATATAGACCTGAAATTTCAGATAGACACATGCAATGAGCCAAACATTTAGACGGTGTCTTATTGACCATTCTGATTTTGATTTTGTTTTTCCTACTCACAGAAAGTCATAAGAATGTGGCTTGCTATTTAGGATCCCCAACTGTCTCTGACGTAGGTTCTGTCACAGAACACATTTCCGTTTTTCTAGCTTGTAAGATGAGAAGCTTGATATATGAAGTCAGAACCTGTATAAAATATACATCTCAGATGGTGCAAAAGGTGGGAATTATATTTTTAGTGAAGAAACAGTTTTTCTTTACTAATCTTAAACATAAAACATTGAATACATCTGTACTCATTCTAATGACCGGCAGCTTAAAAAGAGTAAGTAAAATGATTTTCACTTCTTTTCATGCACTTGTTGTTGCAGTTAATTGGAAAAACACAAACAAAATTATTTTGAACTTTAGGGAACAGTAAACTTTGCAGTTTACAGAAGTTACTGTTGAACCACATTAACTCATAGACATGCAAATGCTTATATGACTTATTGTCGGTGTGTTTATAACACTGAAACTGCCTGTTACTTATTCACCTTTAGTTCAGAAATGTGAATGATATGTTTCTTATATTTGGACATATGGGCTTTGTAATAAGGTTTCTGCATCACCATTCTAGTATCTTGTTTTGTTTTTTTCCCTGACTTCCACATGGTCTGTGTGCAATTTAGAAGCTTTCCTGTGTTGTGTGTTTTTTTTTCTGGATACTCTGTTTTCCTCCCATAAATGTGCTGGATGATTGGTTGTGTGAATTTGTTCCTACACATAACAAAAATGTTTATTATAAGTAATACTGTTAATATAACTGTAGGAGTAATTCTTGCCTGTTTTATTACAAAATCGTATGGGTGGCAATAAACTGTGACAAAATAGGCAGTTGTGCAGTGAACATAAGACGTTTGCATTGAAGTGATGTCATTAACACCTTCAGTAGACTAATCCAGGTAAGCAGAACTGCCCACAATTTGCACAGAGGGTCAGCTTTTAATATACTGGGATGGGTGTGGGGCGTGCACATTTAATATTTTAATTAGTCTTAGGCCTTTTTCTATGTACTGGCTGTATGTCTGCTCAACAGACTGATTCCCACACATCATAGTCAATCACTCAAAATATGGCCATTGAAAGCAACCTAAAACTCAGAAATTAAATCTTTCATATATCTTATTTGACAACTGCACCCCAGTGTTTTTTATTCTCAGCTCTTAGTTCGTGACACGTTAGAGGAAGTTGTATTTCTGACTGCACTAACTTTAATAAAAATCTTGTATCTAATGTGAAAGGTACCAGTTTTCTGTATGAGGCCTGGCAAATCACTTTTCTGTGAATTTGCTTTTGCTTAACATTTATACTATCTGTTTATTACCAAGAATATATGTGAGTAGAGTGTTTCCTTGAATAGAGATATCAGGCAGTGCATCAGGGAGTATCAGTATTAAAAGCCATTAGGATTAACAACTTGGTCTGGCTGTCTGCTAGTACTACTGGTAACCCATTTTCAAGAAAAGACTCAGAAATTTGTTGAGCTAGGATAAACCTGCTTTCCTTCCCGAAGGGTAGGGTATGCAAGCCTCCATTTCCTTCTGATGGAAGCTGGAGATCCCCCTGTGGTCCTGGTAAATAAATACTGAGGGCTGTGGGAGGGATCTTACATGCCTGCCGTGTTACGGAGATAAATATTGTGACACGGACACTTCACCATTACAACGCTGCATAACGTTCAAAATGGAAGAAAACATGCACAGTGTTCCTGGGGTATGTCCCCTCCCTAAGCAATGAAGCCAGTGGAAGTAAGGCAAGAATAATGGCAAGATGCTACCTCATTGTGATCATTAAACATGAAAACAAACATGTTGCTTTATGCTATTTAATTTACATTCTTTAGCTACATGGCACCTCGACTTGAACCGTTGCAGTAATACTTCATGAGTCACAGTGAAGTCTGATGTTTTTAAATGTTCTCCTTTTTCATTGGTTACTTATTTACTTCAATCAATTCTAATATTCTCTGAGATCATTCTTAAATTCTCAATTACTGCTTCAAAAGAGGGAACTAATCTAGGACGTAGTTTTAAACCATTTAGGAACAAGATGTTAAACTTGATAATTAAAACTTTGATTTTAGAATCTATCTTAAATTTCGACTCCCTTGTTGTTGCTAGTGATGTGCAAAATACCCGGAAATTTTATAGTCACTTTTAGCTTTCGGAACTTCCACAAACAGATATGCCATCATATTTTAGCTGTTCCTATTTATGACAGACTCCCTGTATTCCAGTGTCCTCTCCTTAAATCATTAGTTGCCATTCTAACACTAAATTAGGGCAGCCATACCATAAAGTATACATTACAAAATGTACAGGCCCATATTTTATACTGCTATTAAAAGGCCACTGAATTGCTTTGCACTTTCCTATCTGCCTGCATCAGGTTACAAAAATTTTGCCCCCTGCATTTGAACATTCTCATTGGCAAAGCAAAAAATATGTTCAGGAAATCATGTGATAGATGAGAAACACTTCTGTACCAATATATCAGTGATATTATTTGTTTTTCTGTATGAAAACACTGGGCCACCTAAAATATTTTCTTTATCCCACTATCAAGTAAAATCACTTTCTAGTGTTCTTTAACACATTATGTAATTTCATAATTTTGCTGGTATACTTAGTAACAACAAAACAGTTTATTTGCAGCTTTTTCCATTATAGGCACTTTTACCCATTGGCCCATTTATCCTGTTGGATGAGTGTTAGCAGTTGGGGGCTAACCAATGTGGGAGTCATATGGGCCCAACCTCTCCAGCCTAACCCCTCCATGTGACAACATGTGGATTCACTACTCAGGAAATTAGACATGCCTCTGCATATACTACCTCTTGGCATGTGTGCAGTAGGCTGCCACCATGATGCACTTCACCTGCATCCTGCTCAGTGTGCTAGCCTGCTCACCAGGGTCAACAGTGCAGGGGGCCTAGTTGACTCCCCCCCCCCAGGATGGGCAACCAGGCATTGGCTACTCACTTCCATCTTCTCTCCCTTGCCTTTCCTGTGCCCAAACTACTAATGATGTTCAGGTTGTCTGGAGCTTAGTCAGGACTGTGGTTTGATAGTTGTGGTAAAAGGAGGTGATTTGTTAGTTGTGGTAAATGGACACTTAATGAGTGAAGAAAGGAAATAGCTGCCATCTCTTTTCTATGGCTACTCCCCCCCACATGCACTCTCTCATCTGCCGAACTGTGTACTTTAAAGTCCAAATGAAGTGTATTGCCTTCAGTGATTTAATAAGTATATTTAAGGCAGTATCATTAATGCAAACATTCTCTGAAATTACCTAGTTGTAAGATGCATATGAATTAAGGGAGTTAAACTGATAAGGCATTAATGCACAACGAATAGTAGTACTGAGGGGTTGTAGACATATAGCTTTCCTGGGAAAAAGAAAGCCCTAACAGATGGAGAGCTACTGTACCAAAATAGTAGACAAAGGGTGGCTTGCATTCACAATGGAACAAAGAACAATGCATTGCTAAACAATAAGTAGGCTTAAGAATTCTATAAAAACATATCCTGGCCCATTCACTGGTAAGTAGTTGGATTTTTGTTTGCAGTACTAGCATCCTTTGTGTAGAAACATTTTCTCCCAGAGGACTGGCCTGGGTAAGGAAAGACTTTACACTTAGTTCAATGATAAGTCCAAACTAATCTTGTGAGGTATGTATCAGTGTTTGATGCTGTGCACCAACACATCATGCCGCATTTCATTCCTTAGATAACTCTACTGGGGTTGAGGACCTACAAAGTAGTATCTGTGAAAACATGTGTATTATGTTTCAGAATCTGGAAACAGACACCTACTCAACCTCATAAGATTACTTACTATAGCAATTAGCAGGGACACTTATTTTCCATTTTTCTTGGAAAAAACATGAATAAATCCTAAATATGGGCTGTCTAAGAAGTGGAAAAAAATGGTATTTTTATGGAATATTGTATTTTAGGCCAGAGTTACTCATTCACCACAGCCTGTAGTTCTCATATTTCCTGCTTATGATACTATCAGTTTGCTTTATTGACTATTCTGTATGTAAGATCTGCACACATACACACACAGATAGATACATAGATGCAGAAGAGAATTATAATGAATCATAGTAATGATCAGAAATTGCATTTAAAATCATAGGCATAATTGCCAGATTTCATTTCATGGAAAAGGAATTTCATTTTTGAAAGCCATAATTCAATGTCACTGGCTATGATAAGAGAATAAATTCTTTGCATAATGGTGAGTAGTGCAGGAATGCCTGATTGTGCAAAGCACAATTACAAAGAATAAGGTCACTTTATGAATATGAAGCCAAAGGAATATGAAGTCTGAGCTTATGTGCATTTGTTTTTCTTCAGGGACTTCCCTTTTTACTAAGAATTATATAAAGTTATATTTTCTTTGAAGAATCTAAATAGTAATGGGGCTGTTGCTAGGCTTGACAATACCGGTTCATTCATTATCAGAATGTGAACTGATTTAATGCTTTACAAATCTGATATGGGAATCATTACCTGGAATTTAACACAAATAGAATGTATTAAATTTATGTCAGTGAAATCTTTACTAAGCAGGATATCATGGTCATTAAAAAAGAAAGGTTAAAAAGTTTGATATATATGGATATTGTGTCATTTAGTTAGTCAAGCTGCACGGCCGCACTTGGTCAAATAATTGTTGAGCTACATTCCACAGAAGTCTGTTTCCACAGTATATGCAGTCCCTTGACCATGTGCAGCCTGTTTGCTATTACTAGAGTAAGTGAATTAGTCTGTGTCATTCTTTTGCATTGCTAATAACTTACTGTGCAGTGTTGTTTGCGTTTTCTGCGAGATTGCACACAGAGACGTAAGGGGATTTGGCCTTTTTCTTACTATCCTGCAATCTCGGAGTTGGTAAATTTAAAGTAGTAGGGGTATGGGTGTGTGTGTGTGTGTGTGTGTGTGTGTGTGTGTGTGTGTGTGTGTGAGGAGGGGGCTTTTCTCCTCCAAAACCCATTTTTTACATTCATTTTGTTTTCAGTGGATTGGGCAGGAAAGACTTAGTTTGATATAATTGCTTTTGCTATAATGAATTTTTAATCAAGTGCAGATCACATAAATTTAATATAGACCCAGTTTAAAAGAGTGTCTTAGTATATTGCAAAGGTCATTAGTCAACAATTTGTTGTGGCTAAATTTGATCATGGCATCCCATTTGCTTTTTCCTTCAACCTTTTGAGAGAGTACAGGTGATTTAAACTGTATCACCATGTGGCTAATTTTATTTATGAATTTATAACTGCATAATGCTAGTTTTTTCTTTTTTACTCTCATAAAATGCTGTCACCATTCCATGTCCATGTTCAGGCTTTCTTGAAATATTTCATTCAGAAGTAATGTTTTCTTTTTGAGATCCTGTGAAGCCTAAAAGTGAAACTAAAGTAATGTCCTCTGTAAAAAATACAGTTCAGTTCCTAAACATGGTGCACAGCTGCTTGCTGAAGGTCAGTGGTCAGATGTATGTCTTCTTGGAAAGACATAGTTCAGCTTTGTAGTATTGTGATAAGGGATTCGGAGAAACCAGAATCTGTCCTACTACTCAATGGCTTCACAGTTGAGAAAATAATCCTTGATTGTATGCCAGTCTGTCATAGGATATGTGCGTGCAAGCACAAACACACACACATACACACACACACACACACACACACACACACACACACACACACGCACGCACGCACACACACACACACACACACACACACACACACACACACACACACACACACAGTGTGCTCACATGTGCAAACTCACTCATTCACTCACTCACTCACTCACTCACTCACTCACTCACTCACTCACTCACTCACTCACTCACTCACTCACTCACTCACTCACTCACTCACTCACTCACTCACTCACTCACTCACAGGCACATACATCTATGGGCAGTTTGGAAGATCACCAGTTCACCTACAGCATGTCTTTGGAAGGTGGGAGGAAACCAGAGCTCCCAAACCTAGCCTATGCAGACAGAGAGAAGACATGCAGACTATCTACAGAAATAGTCTATGTTGAGGACTGAACTGGTGAACCAAGTGCTGTTGGGCAGTAGCACTAACGATCATGCCACTGATCCTGAAATCAGAAAAACAAATGACTGAAATCTGCCAGTGGGCATTATGGGGGTTAGAACTGCTGCTTCTTAGCCCTGTGGTTTACGATTCAGTTCTGCCTTTTGTTTCTTATTCCTATGTGAAATTAATGTGCTCTTCCCATGTCCATGTGGGTTTCATTTGACATGTTTCTCTAAACTGTTCTTAAGTTTGTATACTGGAGCTTTCTCCACAGCTATTTCTTTTCTAAAGGAACCATGGTATGAGTGGGATTTCCTGCCTAACTACATAATATAAATATATTTTGCTGACGACTGCAAAATTAAAAATTTTAATTATTTTCTGTTTTCTGTTTACCTGCTTAACTGAATTAAATGCTGTAGCAAAATGCAAAAAGTAAAGGATTTCCTGTTTTATGAGTCTGAGTTATGTGTGACTCAAAGACTGTGGCAGAGAGAGAGCAAGATTGGTTGTTAAAAATAACATGTTATGTTGCAGCCTTTTATTTGTTCAAGCAAAATGTTCTTGTGAAACTATAACCCCAGTAGTTTTCCATTCTGCTACTAACAGAAGTAATTCTGTTATTTCAGTTCTTTTACTTGTTGTTTCTTGTTGTGCATTTTTCTCTTCCTTTCTTGTGTATGCTATTACTCATATATGTGCATCTTTACTTGCAAACGCTGACCGTAACTTTCATGATAGTAAAATAATCAAGAGGAGACCAGAATTTAGAAATAGTACTCTTGTTTGTGCTGGAGTTGAAGTCATTCTGTGAGCAGTATGAAAGTTCTAATAATATACTGAAACATTTTAGGGAAATCTAAGTTAACAATGTACCAGTTAAAAAGAGCTTAAAATAGAAATGACAGGGTAGCTTGAGAAATAATGTTACTGTTTAGAGTTAAAAGAAGGAACAGGAGAGAGATGTTTTTAACATAGTGACTGTAGATATGCAAGTTAATTTCTTGAGTAGCCTGTTTGAATCTTTGTGGTTTTCTTTTTTTTCCTGTTTAAGTGTTGACAACAATAACTGAGCTGTTCTGTAGTTTCTCTTTCCCTTTGTTGTCACTTTTGAGATAGTTGGAGCCAAAGTGGTAGAAAGTGAAATATAGATCTGATAGCAAATAAAATCCACTTGGGCCACTCAGTCTGTAGTTTCACTGTCTTCCGGATGAATGGTGCTGCTTAGTTAACAGATTATTGTTTTCCATCCAGCATAAGATGTGTCACTCTATCCCGTGCGTTTTTTAAATTTTTGTCACTATTTTTCATTCTGTCACTTTTAAGGAAGGATGTTATGGTTATCCACCACCCTTTCTAAAAAAAACTTCCTGATATCTTCATTGAGCACCCTGTATCTTCAGATTGTATTGTCTTGTTCTCAATTGCCTCTTTTCTTTTTGGAAAAAAATATTTTTTTCTGTGTGGAGAAGATTTCCTTAGAATTACTTTCTGTGAGGGCAGTATGACAGAGTTAATCCAGCATTACAATATGAAACTTAGAAGCAGTTAACATTAACTTTCTGTGTTAAGCTACTATATGAATACTCTGTGTAAGGCATTTTTTATCCAAAGGTATTAGATATGATATTGCTGTAGTACAAAACAAAGGTAAAGATCTCAAAATTAAAACATTAGCTGTAGCAGATGTATGCTAGTCAGCCTTAAATTGACAAAACCAAGATCAAGACTAAGGCTATAACTTAGAGAAATAATAATAAAATACCTGACCGGAGGAAAGATAGACAGAACCTGGAAATCTGTCTTGTCACATATAGATGAAGATATGCAGTCTAAATAGACTGAGGATAGGGCTACAAAAGCAATAATAAATGGATATCTTTTAAGCTGTCAGGCCTGTAGAATCTAGGACAGGTTCAACAAACTGATTAAAAGGCATTAAGATGTCAGGGCTCGGTTTCTGATTCTAATATATACCTATACATATGACAACACCTTGGCACATATGCCATGTGCTGATGTTCTCGTATTGGATGTCATAGAAAACTGTGGCCACTGCGGCAAACACACCATGTATTCCACTCTTCATCCTGTGCAGTGAATATGTGATGTGACACCGGGGAGTGCTGCAGATGATGGCCCTGGCAAGCAGTGTTCTAGACTGTTTTATGAGCTGACTAGTGCCAGCATATTCTGTGGTGGATGGAGAAAGACACGTTTGGACTTTGAGATAGGAACTGATTGCTATTCTGCATGTATTGGGAAGAAAGGTGGAAAATAGTTATTCTTGCTTTTTTGTTGGTCAATGACCTAATAATAAGCACCAGCCAGACCACTCAGAGAGCTCATGGCTCTAAGATGAATGGCAGCTGATGTCATCTGATCAAGGGAATGGCTATAATTAGTATTGTGGGTAAACTTTTGCTAAAGTAAGGGTTTTAAGCTTATGGATCTCTGGTACTTCTTGCTTGTTTTGCAGTAGTTTGCAAAATCTTCCTTAAATGATACTACAGTGCTGTTCCATGCAAGGCGGTCATTATAGAGAGGTTGGTGCAGACAGATTTTGCTTCAGGAAAACATTTGGAGCTTGGACACAATGTGAAGTAAGCCTCTCTCCGTCTGCAAATTCTCATCCATATCGAAAAAGAATGGGAGAAAAACACTCATGGGTTGACTTGTTAACTGCTTGCAGACTACTTAATAAAGTTTGCTCCTTTTTTTCTGGACATAACCTATTAGACGGTTAATTGGAAAGATTTATTTTAGTATTTTTCTCTTTGTCATTATCTGCCTACTAACTCACTCACTCTCTCTCTCTATATAAGATATATATATATATATATATATATATATATATATATATATATATATATATATATACATATATATATGTGTGTGTGTGTGTGTGTGTGTGTGTGTGTGTGTGTGAGTGCATATGTATGACCATTCATTTTCCTAGCAGTTCTTACCTCACATTACTTCTTTCAGGGTGTCTTTTCTTTTCCGAGGGAGTAACCCTGATGGTTTCCCCATCTAGAGTAATGAGAGTGAAAGATGGAAGAAAGGAATCCTAGGTTATCATTCAATGAGTGTGGAATTTTCCTGCATTAATTCCTAACTTGGATTGCACTTATAGAAGCTAAAATGTAAGATGCTTTTGCTCATAGTCAGGTTTACCCCTGTGTGTGGTCCTCCCCATGTTGTGTTGATAGCCTCAGCTAGAACTAGTATATGTTTTCCAGCAAAAAATGAATCTGCAGAGGGACTGTCTAAAACCTCCTCAATGTAAGAGACACACAGAGGGGTATTCTGTCCTGTTCCCCGGTCAGCTATCTAGGATTTGACAGACTAATTGAACCTAGAAAGAAAATATTCATACTGAAAATGTTTCAGCTGTCTCAGCATGGGTGGAGCAAGAAACTCTTTTTCTTAAGAGAAATGTCTTGTGGAGAGGGATACTAATGTTGCATCACTGGTTAATCTCTCTCCTGCTTCTTTGTAGGTTCTGATGACATATATTCATCATTAGACCATTGTTGCAGTAGCTTAAACTATATAAGACATACCCTGCCAAGGACTGGATGACAAACCAGCTTCCAAAGCTTTAGGATACCGTCCATGTGCCCTAATCTCTGTACAACTCAAAGAGAGTGGTATAAAGTCAGTGGTTAGGGTGCCAAACTCAAATAATTTTCTTGCCGTCAAAGTGCACTTTCTACTCTGGCTTTAAGGGATCAATGATCAGCTAGCTGAACCCTTTAACACATCCCCGAGACAACACCTGACATCCCATTGGTAATGTGCATGTTCTAGGACCAACCATATAAAACCCAATATTACTTAGCCTACCCATTTCTCCAGCTCATTTCTATCTTCCTTTCCCCCACATAGATTCCCCCCAAATCAGCATATATCTACTGTGAGCTGTCAACTTAAAATGTCCTGTCATGAAAAACACAGCAACTTAGAAGCAATCTATATATTAGCATGTCGCTAAATATATATACCCAATTTAATCTTACTATTAATGTAATAAAGGCTGGGCAGCCACGGTGGTGCAGTGTTTAGCATTGCTGCCTCACAGCAAGAGGTTCTCCGGTTCGATCCTTAGCTGGGGTGCCTTCTGTGCGGAGTCTGCATGTCCTCTCTGTGGTCACATGGGTCCATCATGTTTCCCTCCTGCCTACCCTGGCATTCCAGTAAAGCTTTCCCAAAGTCTAGGTCTTCATTTCCTTCTGTAGCACTGATAACTTCATAACTTGGGTTCTGCGAATCATTGAAAATGGCTACAAATGTCAGTAATATTCCTTTCCTTCTTTTCAAGGGATTCTACTACATTCATCAAATCAAACCTCCATGTTTCCTCCTATCCTCGAGCAAATGCTGTCTCAGTGGGTTATAAAACCCATTTCCCCAGATCAAATAGGGAAAGCATTTTATTTGATAATCTTTTTGGTACCAAACAAAGAAGAAACCTGGAGATATGTTCTATATCTTTCTTTTCTAAACCTTCATATCAAAATCCCAAAATTTAAATTGGTGTCTCTACTGTCTTTCTTATCACTCATCCCATCTCTCAATTTTCTAGTAACTCTGGATTTAAAAATATATTCATCATCACATTCCAAGTCTCAAAGATTTCAGATGCTTTCTATATTTTTCTGTGTCTGGTTTATATTTTCAGTTCTGTGCTTTACCCTTTGGGATGTCACCAGCTCCAACAGTGTTTACAAAGTGCCTGGCAATAGCTCATTACAGGTTGCAGGGCATTCAAATTGTTCCACAATTAGACAATCGGGTTATTTTTGCAAGTAAAAAAAAATATTTTTCTCATTATGTGATCTCAGGTGAGCATAGAGAAATATTATCTCATTCCATCTCACAGGACAGTATTTCTTTGATATCTTCTGAATACATCCCCTTGATGGCTTTTCTTCCACAGGGCAAACTGGACTTTTACAAGGAACAGTTTCTGATATTTTCCAGCCAGAATCTGGCATCTGCCGTGGAATATCTCAGGATTCTAGGTTTCATGGTCTCTAATATTCTCATGATTCTTTTCGCCAGACTTCACATGAGGAAGATTCAGTGGTTCGTCAAATCGGTTTGAACACAGTAGCAGCACCCCTAATAGTTCAGATCCCAGTGTTGGTGTTTGTAAAAAGGGAGTTAATCTGGTGGATGAATTAATTGTCTCTCAATCCAGGTCTTCCTTTTTCCCTTCCAGACTGTACTCATTGTGTAACCGTAGATGCTTCTGACTTTGCTTGTATGCAAGGGAGTGAAAAGTCATGGTCTTTGGAACAAGCAGAACAAATTAAAACACATAAATGTCAAAGAAATGATAGCATTAAAAATGCTGTAAAATCTATAAACCATCATTTTGTTTCAGGCCATCTACTAGTAGTCACAAACTCTGCAGTTATGTGCTTCATAAACAAATGGTGGTGGTTGTAGGGCGTCCAGATCCTACCCCTTTCCTGACTGGCTATGGTAGCCTGGGAACTAACAGTTATGCCTTTCTACTGTTTTCTCTGATGACCAGGGTTCTTCCAAAGCTTCAGAAGGAATCTCTAAAGAAAATAATGATAACTCCCTTTTGGCCCAGGCAACAGTGGTTCTGCCTTCTTCTCAAAATGGCCATGGACAGTTATCATAAGCTTCCTCACAGAATGGGCTTAGTCAAACAACACAGGGGTTTCTTGATCCATCCCACACTTCAGTTTCTTCAACTCACTGCCTGGGTGATAGAATGTAATACTTTTAAGCACCTGTTTTCTGGGAACCTGCAGTAGTTGGTGCCAAGGCAAGAACCAGGATCCTTTCAAAGATCAGACCCTTCTGTTTCTATGGTATTTTTATGAGTACTTATCCTCTAGCTTACCAAAGTAAGAACCAGGGTCCTTTCGAGGATCAGACCCCTCTGTTTCTACAGTATTTGTGTGAGTTATTATCCTCTGGCTTTTCTTATTCTTCCATCAAGCTTGACCTCTCTGCCATCTCTGCTTGTCTGCCCCTGGATCCATTCTTTCTACCCTGCTTCAAGTTAAACAGTTTTTGAAAGGGGTTTTGCATGTCCATCTGCATAGAAAACAGGTGGCTCCTTCATGAGATTTTAATTTTGTACTGGAGAAAAATACACCTTTTCCTTTTGAACCTGCTCATGAAGCTGGCTTGAAGTTCTTATCTTGGAAAACAATGTTGCTCATTGCTTTGACATCTGCAAGAGGAGTAGCTGAGTTAACAACTCTTATAGTGATTCAACCCTATCTTGTCTTTCACAAAGATAGGTTATCTTTGAGAATAAATCCCTTCTTTTAGGCCTTAAGTAGTTTCAGAGTTGACTTTGACCCAGACTATTCTTTTCCCTGTTTTCTATCCGGAACCAAAAAAAAAAATAGGGGAGAAAGACTTCTACACACTTTGGATGTCCGCAAGCAACTCAGATACCAAATTAGCAGGACAAAAATCTTCAGGAATTCTAACCAACTCTTCATTTCCTATGAAGATAAGAACAAGGGACAATCAGCACCAAAACAGACAATTTCTAAATGGTAGTCTGATGCTATTGCTTTTTGATATTCCCAACATAACAAGATACTCCCAGGCAAAGTCAAGGCCCACTCTTCCAGGGCTGTGGCTATTTCTGTGGTTTTATGGAAAGGGGTAGACTCTGGAAATATACTAGAGGCAGCAACTTGGCCATCTGTGTACATCTTTATCAAGCACTACAAACTGGATTTTTTCGCTAGGTCCAGGGAAAGCTTTGCTATGACAATTCTCCGTGGGCTTCTGGCCTCTGATCCTTCTTCCCCCTCTCTTTTTATTCTAAACTCTTGATATTTGTCCTGTATAACTTAGGCTACTGCAACAGTGATCTAATGATGAATGTAGTTCTATTGTGTAATTAAACTTTTCATAAGAGTAGGTGCTTGAATAGATCACTGGTGTAGTAGGAACACCCTCCCTTTTTTGTTTATGCCAGGATGTGGATATTTTCCTTTTTCTTTCCTTAGTACAAATCTATCTGGCAGGGCTCAACCTCCCTAGCTTGAGATTTTGATGCCCTAACCAATTACTTTATACTGCTCTTCTTGGTTGTACAATGGTTAGGGCGCATGGAAGATCTCGTAAAGCTTTGGAAGCTGGCCAGTCATCCAATCCTTGTCAGATTATGTCCCATATAGCTTAACCTACTGCAACAGTGGTCTATTTGAACATCTACTGTTACACTAAGTTTGCTTACACAACTGTACTTTCAGGCCAGCATTAGGGTATATGTTATTTATTTATTTGCTAACTGGGTAGGAAGGCTGGTCCAAGGATGATTTTCACACATGACCTGGCCAATAGTGATATTGATAAAACAGGCAAACAGAGTTAGTTTCCATGATCAGTGTGGATAAAGCTTACCTATATATTATGTAAATTGCATTTTATTATTTGTTAACTTGATTAGTCTGTTGACCATGTTCATCCACAACCTCATTCATGATACCAAAAGTAAAGTGTAGGCATTGTGATGTCCTGCAGACACAGAGGATATGCAGACTCCACACACAGAGTGACCAGAAGTCAGGCCTGAATCCCAGGACATACAGCTGTGCGGTAAAGTTGTCTCCATTGCATCACTCTACTGCCCATGCCATGTTTACTAGAGAAATATCTTCTGAATGTTAGGCTAAAAAAGAAAGAAACTTAAAACATACTAATTGCTGTTAAACCTTGATGAGAAAGAGTATAACAGTCTTAGGCATTTAACCTTGTAGGTGCCTTTGAGACTAAGCAACTCAAAACATGCAAATATCAATATGGGATATTTGCCTAACAACACTGGCACAAAGGTTAGTACCCCAACTGTGAGAAAGTTTGCCACCTTTTCATATGGTCAGACTGAGGCATTTGTTTACAGAAACGTGACATTTTGTAGGACAAATATTTCATATAATCATGCCAAAGGAATAACTTTCATTTAATTACCAGAAATAAAGTCTAATTTCTGTATAATTGTAGTTGTTTCTGTTATTTCATATTATATTAATGCATTTCAGATGCAGAATCCTAGTTTTCTGCAACAACTAAAGGGGAAAAAAAACAACACAGGACATTTCCTATTTTCATTTTTTTCACAGAATATAATTACAGAAATATATACTGTCTTAGAGAAAGAGGGATGGTGGTAAAACTAAGAGCCAGTGATCTAGTTTTGTCCACTGGTACTACTGCCAAAGAGGGTGGAGAGAGTAGCAGAGAGATGGGTCATCCCGGCAGTTTTGTGTTTTACTGGAGACCATATGTTAATCCTGGTCATGAAGAGGAACACAGTAGTCTAGTTGTAGGTTTTATCCTCCCTGTTAGCACTTTGCAGTGACATCTGTGTACTGGAATATGCACAGTTGTACAGTGAGGACTAATTACTCTTCCAAAATGTGCACATTGACAGAGCAAACCAGTCAGCATACTTGTTGCAAATCAAGAGGTACCTACAGAAAGAGCAGATAGGTACAGCTGCCCAGTTCCTATCCCTGCTAATTTGATGAAAAAAAGAAAGAAAGAAAGAAACAGCTGTAGCTCTTAAAACAAATAGTTGCAGCAGCCCTGTCTCTTTCCCTGTAACCAAAGAAAACATTATTCGGCAAGCATGAAACTCTAATGTCTCACATTATTAACTTACTTAAATCATTGGTGATTTACCAGGCAATCATTTCTTGAACAGGGACAAGGTAGAACCAGGCAAATTTCAGAGTTTGTGGTGTTGTGTGACTCACAGAGATAGGAACCTAAATCATAATCTTGCAAAAAATAAATAAATAAATAAATAAAGGCAGACATAACACTTATGGGTTAGAGAATGTATTCTGCATATCTTGCATGCCCTTGACTACCAGAAGCTGGCAGAACAACACTAAAGTTCATTTGTATAATGACACTATAAAAGTAAGACTTCTGTGTCTTAAATAATGTTATTGTATAGTAGTAATAATCCACTCCTGAGTGTGGGTAGCACAAGATTTACCCATGGCTGGCTTTCTTTAATCACTCTGGCTTCACCCTTGTGATCAAGCCTTGCAAGCCATAGCTAAATCCTGCTTTACCCATATTTAGTTGTGGATTATTGCTAAAACAAATTACAGCAAATGCACTGTATGCTGTTATCCTACACTATTCTATGGAGACTGGAAATAGAGCAATTTTTACTGTCTTCACTCAGCTGTCAAATATCGGTCTTCCTTCAGGACACCAGCCTACTCCACTTTGTTAGATCAGTACACACGACGGCTGAAAGTGGCATCCATGACTCAGGACAGAAGTGAGGTCAGACAGGATGGGAAAGAAGACACTGGAAAAGGTTATTTTTAAACATATTAGTATAAAATAAAAATGAAAGCTTCATGATGTTTCTGATAAAACTTCCATCTTACTTTTCAAACCTAAATGTTACATATCAATTTCTGTTGGCACTCAGAAAGCTGAGAAAATGCACTTTTTATTGGACTATATATTCTTG